>NW_027555625.1:179172581-179447581 GCF_003287225.1 Phascolarctos cinereus
AAAATTCCTGCCACCCAACTCTGCAAACTTCCAACCCCCTCCCGCCCCATTTCTCTCTACTAGTGCCGTGGCTTCAACCCATTGGTTCCTACCACTCCCAGCTCAGTGTTCTAGGCTCCCAAACGAACTCCCATTCCACCAGTCCTTTCCCCTACAATTAGTAGAGGTTTCTGAAGGGAGTCAGCGTCCACTTCTCCCTGCTGCTGCAACTGCCTTTGCACTTAGTGTTGGTAGTGCTGTTTAAAAATCCACACACGTGTCTGTAGACACCATCCCCAGCCCTAGCCTGCTGGGCTGATGGGACACTGCTGGGTGAATGGCGGGGGTGGAAGGGGGGGAGGGTGTCGGTAACTGAGGTAGAGTGCAGCCGCTTGAGGATAGCAGCCAGGGCAGAGCAGGGGTTGAGCGGAAGACCCTGACGCCGAGTCCTAGAGGAGGGAGGCAAGCTGAGCAGGCGCCAGGGGAGAAGCTGTTATTGAGAGGCTGTAATATCTCCACTCCGCCCCACAACCCCACCCCACACACACTTGTCTCAAGGCTGAAAGCTGGGTGAATTCTATAGCTTTGGGCTTGGCCCATATGCTGTGCTAAAATCCAGAAAGTGAAATACAGACGCAGACGGGTGTTTGCGCCCACCTTCCCCTTCTCTATTCAAGAGAAGACTGAGTCTGCCTGTGCTAGTATTTATGCGAGTGTGTGTGTGCATTTGTGGTGAAGAGTGCTGGCTGCTGAGGGAGAGCTCGAACTCGACGGGCGCCGGGATATTGCCCGAGCTGCGTGGGCGTGCGGTGCCAGCCTCTTGTATCTCACCTGGAACGAGGCCCACTCTAGAGCCTGCCATTTCAGTGGTCTGTATCTGTGACACAGGGAAAACAACAACAAAACAAAAAACAAACAAAAAAACCTATGTGCTCTCAAGAGTGTGTGCATGGGTTGGGAGTCCAGGTAGCAGGGGGCGATACAAAAACCTAGGCACTAGGTCACGAGTTTTGGAGGGTTAGAATGGCAGTCGGAGACTTAGCCAGCTGGCTGACCAAAGTCGGGATAGATGTAGCCTCTATTCCTCCCTCTCCCAGTTGCCAGTGCCAGGATCTGCGCTCTGGCTTCTATCTGTGGAAGAATCTCAGCTACTCTTGCCTTCCCAGCCTTTGCCGGGCAAAGATTTCACTGTTGTGGGAACCCCAGTCTGTACTACAGGTTTACGCAAGAAGGCGGGGTCCCCCGTGCTTAGACTGTACCCTGCGGGGGCGCCCTACAGAATTAATACATTCAGTGTGAGTCCTGGAGGGAGCGAAATAGAGCTAAGCTGGCACTGTCCAGCCGAAGGCGAGACGCCTTTTTCGTGAATGCTGCGATCCAGAGCAGCTAGGGACCTGCCTTGTGAGCGTTGAGGAGTTCAGTTTGCCTTGAGCTGGCTGCAGTTGTGATCGCCCTGAATACTTAGTATTCCTGTGAGCAGCTCCAGTCCTGTCTTTCTGAATGTTTTGTACCCATTCGCAAAACCTAGCAACTCATCTAGGCAGCCTTTTTTGCTAATTTTGAAGTGTGTGTTTCTGTGCGCGCACGCGCTTGCGTGCTTGAGGACATGTGTGCGTGTGTTTTGAAAGGGAAAACGTGTTATTTTACCTCAAAAGCAAAAGTCATGAAACACCGATTTAGCTCCTTCTGTATTTCATTCTCTACCATTTCTAAATCATCAGTTTACAACGGATGGAGAGCAGTAGAGAAGATTACAAGCAGAGGGAGGACACACACACACACACACACACACACACACACACATCTTCTTGTCCCATGTTGGTGCACTGACGGTTTTAACAAATACAGTTTGTTGCTCAGTTGTCTCTTGTCTGTATACAGTGGCAAAAGTTCAGTAATTCAGAGACACATTGCAAACTCAGATAGAACTCCAAATAGGAACACTTATTTTGCTCACCTAAAGCAAATCAAAGTCTAAGAAACATAAAGCCCATGAAAGGCCATTGGAATGATATTTTTTAAAACTTATTTAATATTTTATTTTTCCCAATTACATGTAAAAACAATTTCAACATTCCTTTTTTTTTTTCAAATTTTGAGTTTCAAATTCTCTCCTTCCCTCTCTCTCTCCCCTCCCCTATCGAGAAGGCAAGGAATTTGCCATAGGTTATACATGTGCAGTCAAGTAAAACATATTTCCCTGTAAGTCATTCTGTGAAAGAAAACACAGACAAAAACAACAACAAGAAAAATAAAGAAAGTAAAGAAGTGTCTTTGATCTACATTCAGACTCTACCAGTTCTTTCTCTGGAGACAGCACCCTTCATCATATGTCTTACATAATTGCTTGGATCATTATATTGCTGAGAATGCTGAGTTATTCATAGTAGATCATCATACAATATTGCTATTACTGTGTACAATGTTCTCTTGGTTCTGCTCATGTCACTTTGCATCAGTTCATGTCTTTCTATATTTTTATTTTTCTGATAGCATTCTGTTCATCATTTCTTAAAGTACAATACTATTCATCACAATCATATACAACTTGTTCAGCCATTCCCCAATTGATGGACATCCCCTCAATTTCTAATTCTTTGCCACCACTAAAAGAGCTACTATAAAAATATTTTGTACTTTTAGGTTCTTTTCCTTTTTTTTAAAATCTCTTTGGGATACAACATTGCAGTGGTATTGCTTGGTTGAAAGGTATGCATGGTTTTATAGTCCTTTGGGCATAGTTCCAAATCGCTCTCCAGGATGGTTGAATCAGTATACAACTTCACCAATACTACATTAGTGTGTTTTAGTTTTCCCGTATTCCCTCTAACATTTGTCATTTTCCTTTTCTGTCATATTATCCAATCTGACAGGTGTGAGGTAGTAACTCAGAGATGTTTTAATTTGCATTTCTCTCATCAATAGTCACTTAGAGCATTTTTTCATGATACTATAGATGGCTTTGATTACTTTATCTGAAAACCGCCTTTTCATATCCTTTGACCATTTATGAATTAAGGAATGGCTCCTATTTCTATAAATTTGACTCAGTTTTCTATATGTTTGAGAAATGACATCTTTATGAGAGAAATTCACCATAAGTTTTTTTCCCACAGTACTGTTTACAAACTGTATATTTTCCTCCATCTTATTTTCCCCATTTATCTTAATCTCTCTCTCCTTTTACCCTATCCATTCTCAAAACTGTTTTGCTTCTGACTTTTACCTCCCTCAAGCTGCCCTCCCTTTTTTCAGCTCTGCACCACTCCCCTTTTTTCCTTTCCCTCCTACTTTCTATCTGATAGATTTTTACACCCAATCGAGTATGTATATTATTCACTCTTTCAGCAAATTCCAATTAAAAGTTCATGTGCTCCCCTTCCTGCTTCTCCCATTTTCCCCTCCACTGTAAAATCTCTTTTAGGCCTCTTTTATGTCAGATAATTTATCCCATTCTACCTCTTCCTTTTCCCTTCTCCCAGTGCATTCTTCTTTCTCATCCTTCATTTTTTTTTAGATAATCATACAATCACATTCAACTCAACCTCTGCTTTTTGTCTATGTATACTCCTTCTAGCTTCCCTAATAATGAGAAAATTTTTAGGAGTTGTAAATATCGTTTTTCACATATAGGAATTTAAGAAATTTAACCTTATCAAACTCTTTATGACTTCTCTTTCTTGTTTACCTTTTTGTGTTTCTTTCGCATCTTGTATTTGAAAGTCAAGTTTTCTATTCAGCTCTGGTCTTTTCATCAGGAATACTCAAAAGTCCTCTATTTCATTGAATGCCCATTTTTCCCCTTGATTACATTCAGTTTTTCTGGGTGATTCTTAGTTGTAATCCTAGCTCTTTTGCCCTCTGGAATATCACATTTCAATCCCTCTGATTCTTTAATGTGGAAGCTTCTAAATCTTGTGTTATCCTGACTATGACTCCATGATATTTGAATTGTTTCTTTCTGGCTACTTGTAATATTTTCTCCTTGACCTGGGAGGTCTGGAATTTGGCTACAATATTCCTGAAAGTTTTCATTTGGGGATTTCTTTCAGGAGGTGATTGGTAGATTCTTTCAATTACAATTTTACCCTCTGGTTCTAGAATATTAGAGCAGTTTTACTTGATACATTTTTGAATGACAGTGTATAGGCTCTTTTTTTTTAAATCTTGTCTTTCAGATAGACCAATATTTCTTAAATTATATCTCCTGGATCTACTTTCCAGGTGAATTGTTTTTCCAATGAGATAATTCACCTTTGCTTCAATTTTTTTTTTATTCCTTTGATTTTTGTTTGTTTCTTTATGTCTCATAAAGCTATTAGTTTCTACTTGCCCAATTTTAACTTTCAAGGAATTATTTTCTTCAGTTAACTTTTGTACCTCCCTTTCCATTTGGTCAGTTCTACTTTTTAAGGAGTTCTCTTTTCAGTGATTTTTTTTTTTTGTATATCTCCTTTTTTTCTATTTGGCCAATTATGCTTTTCAAGCATTCTTATCTTCATGGGATTTTTGTGCCTCTTTTACCATTTGGCCTATTCTGTTTTTTAAGGTCTTATTTTCTTCAGTATTTTTGTACCTCCTTTACCAAGCTGCTGATTCTTTTTTTCATGATTTTCTTGTGCACTCTCATTTCTCACCCCAATTTTTCCTCTGCCTCTCTTACTTGATTTTTAAAATCCTTTTTGAACTCTTCCATGGCCTGAGAACAATTCATATTTTTTGGAGGCTCTGGATGCAGTAATTTTGACTTTGTTGTCTTCTGAGTGTGTGTTCTGATCTTCCTTGTCACCTTAGTAACTCGTCTACATTCTGAATTTTTTTTTCTGTTCAATCATTTTCCAACCTATTTCTTGACTTTTAACTTTATGCTTAGGTGGGGCTCTGCTTCCCAAGTGAAGGGGGCTCTGTCCCAAGCTTGAGGTTTTTTGTGCAGCTGTTTTCAGAGGCAGTTTTGGAGACCTGTAAGTTTTTGGTTTTTCCAAGGTGGTATGATCTATGGAGAGGTGTGTTTTCCATTTTTCTGTACTGTGCACTGGTTTATGAGTGACCACAAGCACTGTTTTCAACCCTGGAAGTATGACTAGGGTCCCTGCTTCCCTGCAGCTATAAGCTCCAGTGTCTAGTGCTCTTTCTCACACTGGGACTAAGACCCAGGACTGTGATTTAGATCCAAGTATAGGCAATGCAACAGAATCCTGCTCTTGGTGCCAACAAAGGGACCCCTGTAAATCCCCTTTTGACCTGTTGTCTGATCCCCTTACTGTATGCAGGCTGAGAGGTCTGGAAACCACCACTGCTGCCACTGATTCAGTTGCCCAAGGGCCTGCTCCTGCTTGGTTGGGGCCTGTTCTGCACTGGCATGGCCTAAGATGGACTGTGCTCCTCTCTCACCCTGGTGCAACAGACCTTTTTTGCCAGTTTTCTAATCTGTCTTGGGATTAAAAAAAAAGTTTTACTTTTATCTTTTTTGTGGATTCTGCCACTCTAGAATTTGTTTAGAGTCATTATTTAAAGGTCATTGGAGAGGTTTGGGGGAGAGCTCAGATGAATCCCTGCCTTTATTCCACCATCTTGGTTCCAGCTCACACAGGAAGGTATATCAAAGACACACACACCCATACACAAACACAGAGATGTTAAAGAAATTCACCCAACTCTTAGTATCCTTGGTATCCAACAAAATGTGAAGCATCTTTTATAAATAAGGAAGACAACCCATAAGGAAGCAAAGTAGAATGAACATACAATTTACATTTAGAAGCTCAAATTAGTTTAAGCTAGCAATTGAATCCTACATATTTCTGAATTTCTAAATCTGAATACTTCTCTGAGTCAGTTGCTTTTGCTAAATATACTTAATTGATCACTCACCAAGTAGAAGGGACTGCATAATGGCCCATTTTAAGCCCCATTTTCCCCTTCTTGAAAATAACTTGCAATACCCAGTCACTTATTTTAAAAAAAATCTTTTTGGAAGATTTTTTTTCTTACCTCACTGCCTTAGAGATCAGAATTTTTTCCAGGATGCTTTCCAGTGCTTCTGGATCACACAACAAATTCCTGGTTTTGGATTTTAGTGCTTAAAGGAAGACAATCAAAAGAAAGGCTTCATTCAAGGAAATGTTTTGTGAAACTTGAACAGGTAAACAATCTGCATCATTGAACCAGTTCATTAAAATAAAATCTCAAGGAATATCAAGCAAGTAGACCTTGTCCAGCTGTCAAACATCAACAACTTAAGGCAAGGATTGGGAGAAACATGATGTGCATATTGATATGCAGGTGATGGGTCAGATTCTATTAAGATAACTGCCAGAAGTATAATTGTTAAAACTTTCAAATGCATAATGTGATTTTACTGAGGACATTTTTTTCTTATTCTCTAATTTATGATCAAAATAAAAGGTAAACTCTGAGAAGAGTTCAATTCATGAAGAGATATGATCACACAAAGATAAAAACACAATTATTACTACAAAATTCTATGACTATGCTAACAAGTGGCTTAAAAAATGAAAGATTTACCATGATGTAGAAGCAGGGTGCTGGGTTAGAAATGACAAAGACTTAGGTCGAAGCCTTTTCTCAAACATTACCATTATTACTCTAATTAACCTTTGTGCCTCAGTTTCCTCACTCGTAATATGTGAGGGTTGAACTAATGGCCCCTAAAATCCCTTCCAACTCTGAACCTATAATTTTATAATGTTAATTATAAGCTACTAGATACCAAATATACACTCACTGGTTTCAAAATAACTTTAATGTGTAAATAGTCATTAAAGTTTGGATTAGAATACATTTTTCAAGTATGATTTTTCTGGTTTAGCTCTAAAATTTGTGGGTAATAGGAAAGTAAAACCACAATGCCTTTTAATTCATTTTTAAGGGAAATGATTTACAGGTATCTAATTGAAGGATTCTACAAACAAGATGCTATGCTGGGCACTGAGGGTGATACCGACAAGTAAGACCCAGTCCCTGCCTTCAAGCATGTTTTAATTTTAGTATGAGGAAAACATGGCATATACACAAATATAACAAGAGCTAGAGTACAATGTGTATATGTGACAATGAATTATGACAGTTAAAATGAAGAGGAATCCCTTGTATTAGGATGGAAGGGCAAGAACATTCCACAGGAGAGGTTGCATTGGCAATGGACATTAAAGGATGCTTGAGTTTGCAAATAACAGATATCATTGGAGAGGCATGCTAGGTGAAGGGAAAGCACTTTACATAGACGACAAAAATAATCAATGACTAATTCAATTTTGATGGTCATAGATGCTGAAAGAGAAAGGTTATAAGTAGCATTTCTGATTTCCCGAATCCCCAATATTTTAAGTCTTTGAAATGAGTGTTGAGAATTCACCTTGTTAGTGGCTATGACAGTGTACACTTACAAATGATATCCTGCTTTTGTATTTCCCATACAACAGCTCATTTTGAGGAGGACATATACTTTACATTACTTGGCTCACTAGTGGTAATGGCTTACATCAAACCATCCACACGCTGTCCTCTAGTAACTCTTGTAGCTAAGGATATGGATTTCAAAAGCAGCATAAGGAACAGCGTATACTTTATGGCTACAGAATACTAGCTTGTCTATTTTTTTTAATTTTCTTCCCAAAAGTTGGGCTTTCACAAAAATTTTCTTCACAGAAATTGGATTTTAAGGAAATAAACTCTTGACTTTGACCTCAAAGCTGGGCTTTAATCAGCTGAGTTGACCAGTAGATGATTAATAAATGTTTTTTACTTGGAAAAATGGCAGCATAAAAGACATAAAAGATTTTTTTAATTAAAATTGTTCTATTGATTGTGGGACCTTAAGATGACAAATATCTTTTGATTAGTCAGTGGGTCTACTTTTAAGTCTGGAATATTGCCTTTATATTTGAAACTTAAAAAAACATAAAGCTTCACACAGGAAGGATGGATGTAAAAATTACTTGTCTTGGGTTGTTGATAATTTTGCCATTACCAAATAATAATGTAAGCTTTACGGGAAGAGTACATATTATTAATCTACAGATCACGTTCTTTGGATACCGATCATACTGTGAATGTATTTGGTTTTGTTATTTTTGCCTTCTTTTCAATTTCAGTTATGATTTCCTTTAAACCATTTATATCAACCAATAATTTCTGAGAGAGGGACAAATGCCATCAGTGCCTGAGGAAAGCAGGAAGATTTTGCTTTGTCCTCAAACATCTTTGTTCTAGCCAGATGGAAGATTTCAGCCATCCATGAGGCAGCCTGTCTCTTTTGACAAAACCTACACTGAATATGCTGTAAATATTTCACTGAGGAATAACTATTTCAACAAATAAACTTGGCTTAGCCCTAGTGTTATTATATTGGCCTATGATAGCAATATTTATCTAAACTTAGAAATTGACTATTAAGTGAAGAAATACACACAAAAATAGATTGTACAACATAAATACAATTTCATTCTTGTCACTAATATATTTTGTTTATGACTTACACTATGTTTTTAGCTTAAAATAATATTTTTTTTAAAAGCAGAGGCAAATGTCATAGATGACCATTCCAATCAAATCATTGGTGAAATAAATAATCAAGATAATATTCAAAAAAATTCTGATTTCATTAAACTTCAAATGCTCACTTGGAATATTATTAAATATTTAATAATTATTAGATACTCAAGAAATCTTTGAATTTAAATCAAATTAGTTGGAAAGGCTGTCAAAATGTTATTGCCAATGTTATCCATAATAGTTAGCATTTGAGAGTACTGCAAATATAAATGCTTGAGATTCAGGATTTGCATATTTAGAGGGCACATTCAAAATAGATCTCTAAAACCAAAACCTACTGGATGTGGAATTATATTGGTATAATTTATATGGAAACTCAGTATGTTGCTTTACTTAGCCATAGCATTGTAAGACTCAGTCAGCCAGCCTAATTGATTTGTTACCTAATTTGATTGATCATAAAGTGGGCATTTGGATGACACAGTGTTGAGTATATGTTCTAATTACTCTACTTTAGAAGTGTAATAGTTACTTGTGGAGGACAGTTATTTTGTACATAGTAGGTGGTTAGTGTTTGTGAAATGGAATTAAACTGATGAAATCACCTATCTAACAAAGTGATAGCTTTTTCGAGTTAATAAAATCTTCCTAATGGCCTGAAATAAAGAGAATTTGACTCATTTATTTGGCAAAGGTTATTTAAACATGACTCCTGAGAATAGTACAATGATAATCAAAACTACCATCAACATTCACTAGCTATTTTACCACTACAGCCAAACATCATGGCCCTTGATAATCTTCAAATCAGATGGTCACTGTCAATTTAAAGGTGTCCTTTCATGTACGAAAAGAATTTTCATTTGTCCACCATTTTCACATTAAATATATTATGTTTAGGAGATCCCAAAATAATTTCCTAATATTTCTTCTTCATCATCAGTGTGTCTTCAAAGTTCTATGCTGATTTGTTTCAAACATTTTGCATTGATAAAACGCAATAAAACAGCCTCAGATATTCCATCTGGAAGGGGAAAAAATATTACTTTCTGCAATTATTTCAGTAACGTTTCCAAGAACAATTATTTTATATAGCTGAAAAATAATATGTGAATCTCATATTATATCTCTTCCTCTGTTTAATAGACTTAATTGTATGTTATGTGGCCATGGATACATTTATACATATAAATTTATACATTGATGTTGATCTGTTTATACATTTTAAGTGAGGGGCAGATAGTTTTCTATAATGGATAGAGTTCTGAACCTAGGAACACAGAATCATCTAGCTGTGTGACCATTGACAAGTCATTTAATCTTCTTTAGCCTCACTTTCCTTATTTATAAAATTAGGGTAGCGTCAAAAATATTTATGATACCAAGCTCAAAAAAAGAATCAATATAATACATTAGATAGAAAGTCAAACCTGCAGTCTGGACCACTTGGCTTCAAGTCCTATCTCAGACACATGCTGGCTATGTGTCTCTGTAAAACTGAGGACACTATAATCACCAGTTTTATTTATTCATTCATTCATTCACTTATCATTAATAAGTAAACTATAAAGAATTGAAGATACATATAGACACGTGATATATAATTTATTATGAATTCTATATAATGATTTTTGAATAAAGACAATTATTTTATATACTGACTCAGAAACATTTTCTTGAACTGAAAGAAGTATTTGATCTTCTTATAAATGATTAATTTTAGCATACATTCTCACCTTGTGAACAACAGACTAGATCAAGTGTTGCCAGACAGTAGAGAAGAGTCAGATTCTAATTTTCTCATTGAGTAAGTGTGCATGTAGTACTTTTGTCTTTTTCTTCTTATTGAACTAGTCTAAATATTTTATATGAGAAATTGAGCCACAGGATGATTTCCTTAGGTATGCTTAAATTCTCTTCAAATGTATGTAACCCTCCCCCACCCCCATTTCATTTCATCTGTGACCTAAAAATGAGAGGATTCATGGCACTGTTTATAGACACCAGAATGATCTGGGGTCAAATCCTAACACTGCTTCATAGGTGCTGTGTGACCCTGGCCAAGTCACTTAACATGTTCATGCTTTAAACAACCATCAATAATTATAAGTGGCAGAGAAAGTATTTGGCTGCATTGGTAGTAGTAGATTCCTAACCCCGGAGTTCATTATACTAGTGAAACCATAGGTCTAGTTCATATATTTGTGAACTCTAATATTAAATATTTAACATAGTAATCTCTTGCTTAGTCCATTCAGTCAAAAGCTTCTTCATGGCCTGTTTAGTTTATTTTATTCTACTTTATTTTTGCCTTTGTATCTCCAGAATCTAGCACAGTATTTGACACTAGGTAACTGCTTACTAAATGTTCCTTGCATCAGATTGAACTCAATCGCATTACATTATCATTATCTGCAGAAAAAAAAAAGACAAATAAAATGACAATGACCTACTCTTGTTATACAGTGGAAAGAGCACAGGATTTAGAGTCAGATGATTTGGGTTTAAATCCTGTCATAGCTACATATTTCCCCTGTGGCTTTGGAGAAATTATGACATTTCTTTAGCTCTAAGTTTCCCCATATACATTTGAAAAATGATGGAGATAATCTGTTATGCCTCTAGATTCAGTTATTTTTATTTGTTTCTTAAAGCCAAATTTGTATAAAAGTTGGGTTACAACAACTAGATGTTATAGCTAAGAAAATTAAAACTAGGAACCTATATGACTTAAAGATATGAGAAATTACTATCAGGATAAAGAGAGAGAATTGAAGAATGTTTTAGATTTTTGGATCAAGACCATCAATATTTGAAATTAAAAAGCAGGAGAAAGCTTGAATGTCATTTAGAAGTTTCATTACGGAGATCATTTCATTAAAGAGAAACTTTAATGGTGTAAAAGTTCCTTATTTTATAAACTAGGAAGCTAAGACCTAGAAGGACAGTGACTTGTCTTTGGTCAAACCTCTAACTAGTGGTAGAAATAAGTCTTTAATTTAGCTTTTCTTGCTCCTAGTTCAGTGCACTTTCTATCACATGACACTATTATGGATGGAATACTACGTGAGTTAGGAACCTGAGCTAGAAAAACTCCCAAATCCCTGTGATGCTGAGATTCAGTAATTCACATGTCTAAAATGGTGAATGTCTTCCACCCTTTGCCTCAGTTATACATTACGTTGAGGTTCGTGCTAGGAATCTCTGCAAGAAGGAGAGCACAGCTAGCATGGATTAATTAGATACTTGACCATCAACAGTCTTCCTCATTCAGCACTTTTATTGTTAGCACTGTCTTCTTACTATTTGTACCACCAACATATACCAAAGGATGATTTCAAGGTTTTAGAGAAATGGAAATTTCCTCATCCACATAAAAATTTGGGTTCTCTTCAACTACAACATTCTTCCATATAATCTACCCAACAGGAAATGAGAAAAAAGTACAAAAGACTGAGTGAACAGTTCCCAGAAGCTGGAAATAGACATGCAACACTTGACTTGTTTTAAGGAATTGCCAAGTATGTTTGGCACTTTACATAAAAAATAACTTATGTGGGCTGACCTAAGCATCACAAAATGGTCATGTTTCTTCAGGGAATAAGCCAGTTTTAAAGAATCTTGTACCTGTATAAGCTGAAAATATGATTTTCCTCATTCATCAACCCCACAATTTTTTGTTGCATCATTTTATATCCCTTTGGGGAATATAATTATTATGTACCCCGTAAGAAGAACCAGGTATCAGCATTGTGCTTCATTCTGTCTACTGTAAAGATGAAGTTCTAAGATCCTACCACTGACTTTCCCTCCCTTTGAATGTCTATCTCATGTGGACATTTTGAGACTCAGAGTAGGAGAAGAAAATGATCAAAACCTTTACCTGACTTTCCCTATTAATAGTAGACAATACTAGGTAATAGTAAAATAAATACATTCACAGAGAATAACTCCTTTTTCTCTTTTTTATTTAGAAAATTTTTCATTTATTGAAAGTTTGGGTACAGGAGTAATGGATGGAGCTCTAGCAGCCTTGGAAGGCTGATTTCAAGTCCTGCCTCGGACACTTACTAGTTATGTGACCCTATTCAGCCTTAGTTTCGTGAAGTAGTAATAGTAACAGCATCTATTTCACAGACTTATCAGAACTTACAAATGTGAAACGGTTTGTAAACTTTTATAAATAGTGTTTATGTGTATATACATATGCACACATATATGTATATGTGCTTTGTAAACTTTTACCTTTATAAACAAAGCACTTCACATATTTTAAACTTATTAGTTACACAGCTATTTATCTGTCTATCTCTCTGTCATCTTTATCTTCAGGTGCTTTATTTTCAGCTTACTTTTCCATATACACATTTATTTATTCTCCAAATATCTATTGTCAATTCTATGAGCAACAAAATGCAAAGATCTGGGGGAGCCACAAAGTTAAAGGAACATAAATTCCCTGACTTCTTTGAGCTTGAGATCTAGTGCAGAGTTTTGTAGGGATTGTGCTACTTAGAATCATACAAGTATTCTAATGAATACAAGAACTGTTCTAATGTCTGTGCTCCAGTCTCTGCTCAGCATTGCTGAAGACAGTGGCAAAGAATTTCAGGTATGGTCTATAAGTTTCTAGTGCTTTCTTTGTCCTTAGAAGCTTACAATCTCATTAGGAACTTATTAATAATATGGATGAACCAATTATAAAATTAAAATGGAGTACATGATTAGAAGTCAAAATGCATGGTACAGATACTAAGTACTATGGGAAGTCAGAGGTGGCTGAGATTTAATGCATACCAAAGTACAGAAAGAAATCTTCAGTTCAATTTAAAAGGCGTTTGTTAGGCAAATGTAATCTGCTAGACACTGGAGATACATAGACAAATATAATACAAACCCTGTTCTAAGGAATATTAAAAATCTAGTGGGGAAAAGATATAAAGTAATCATTTTGATACAATAGAAAAAAATAAGGACCAAGAAGAGATCTAGGTAATGAGATAAAAATTTGAGGCAGAAGAGGCTGTGTTCACTTGTAAGCGCAAGAGCACACTTCATGGAAGTGGTAGCTCAATCCAGTAAGCAACAGAAATTTGTTAAGCAGTTATTGTGTGATAGTTACTGTATAATGCATAAAGATATAAAGAAAAAATTAAAACATTCCCTAACCTCAAAGGGCTTGTGTTCTAACAGAGTTGGCAACATATGTTAAATAGAACATACAACATAAATACAGAGCAGAGGGAAGATAACGTTAAAGGGATGGTACTAGCTGTTGAAAAGACCAGCAAAGGCTTCCGGGATAAGATAGTGCTTTAGCTAAGTCTTAAAGGAAGCCAAGGATTCTAAGAGTTACAGCTTGGAAAGAAGATTCCAAGGAGAAGAAACAATCAGGGAAGAGCCCTGCAGATGGAACATAGTATTGTGTTCAAGAATAAGCATGTAGGCTAGTCAGAATGGCTAATCTTAGAGTATGTGGAGAGGGTTAGTAGAATATAATAATATTGGAAAACAGGCAGGCTGCTATGAATTTTAAATGGTAAGCAAAGGACTTTATGTTTGATCCTACAGACAATAGAGAGACACTGGAATTTCTGGAATAAAGGGATGCACAGGAAAGGGATGGTCATATCTGTGCTTTGGGAAAATCACTTTGGCAGCTGAGATTGGGTTGAACTGGAGAGACACTTAAAGCCCAGAGGCCAATTAGTCCTTGCAAATAATGGTGATGTTCCAAATGAGAGTAGTTGACTATGTGAATAGATAAAAAAGGAAGCATGATAGGGAAAGATTCATCAGACTGAGGTGGAAGGCAGGTCATCTTAGAGGATGGAACACATTGCCAAAGAGGATGGCACAAGTTGAGGATGGAGAGTAGAGTAGTTCAGTAAGGTCGAACATAGAATAGATATAGGCCAACAGAATGAAATAAAGTCACACAGTTACTTCAGAGCCAGATTATGGAGTTCCTTAAACGTTAACACCAGAAGTTTAAACATTGCCCAGTAGGTAAAACAGAACCAGTGATAAGTTTTGTTGTTGTTGTTGTTGTTGTTCATTGTTTTCCTAGAAGGGAGTTATGATCAATTTGGTACCTTCAAAAGATTATTTGAGGAGGACCATGAAAGGTAGACTGGAGAAAGGAGAGACTGGAAGCAAGGAGACCAATAATGGAACCATCATAATATCTCAGGCTAGTGGAGATAAAGGCTAGAGGTATGGTCATGACAAAGGGAGATTTATGGGCTAGCTGAATCTTGGAAGGCACTTCAAAGGATGAATAAAATTTAAATAGTCTGAAAGGAAGAATGAGAAAAGTATCAACAAACACTTTATGATAAGAATATCAGCATAATGTATTCATGGGAAAACTGCCCAATGTAGCCTCAAATAGTTAACATTAGACAGTCAAGTTAGTATAAGATTGTAGAAGGCATTGAATGCTAGCTGAAATTCATTGGAGTTTAGGCTTCATCTTATATTTAAGTTCCAAATACTGATATATAGTAAAGGGCAAAGGTAGTTATATCCTAACAGGATTTGACCTATTGATCCTCAGAACTGATGGAAAAACTCCTCAGGAGTAGCAGAGATTTGTGTTGCCAGTGTGGTATTCTCATTGAAACACAGGAATGGGTGAATTCATTTAAAATTTTCAATGTTATTTAAAAAGCAGCAAGCTCGAATCATTTCATTTTGGTAAATTTTTTGGATTTGAGTTCTAGAATTTATTGGACTCCAAAGCATATACATTATTTGGACAATATGTGTATAATTACATTTATAAATGTACACAAATTATACATATATACTTTTTTGTGTACATATATTGTATATATAGACATATGTACCCCAAACATCGTGTATCCCCCAAATAACATGTATGTGTGTGTATGTGTGTGGAACATACATATATGTATTTGTGTATGCTACATATGCACAAACATATATGTACATATACACATATTTATACAGGACTTTATTTTTTTCAAGGTCTGAATGATATGTTATTAAATCACTTTCTGTATATTAGAAGTCATGTTTTTTTTTTTCCTGAATGTGTGCATTGGTTTCTAAAGTAAGAATATTTAACAAGAACAATCCTGACAGTGAAGCTGAAAAAACAGGTCACTGCTTCTTCCTTCACCATCTAAGCATTGGCACTCCAGCTCCCTGGTAATCAATTGTTGAACAACAGGGTTAAGAAATCCTGATCACATGTTTATTCTATTCTGACATTTTTTTCCTTTTTCTGGAGGATTGATTCTTTACTATGTTAGAATTGTCTCTGGATCACTATTCTTCTCTCTAAAGTCTCCCTCATGCTTATCTCATCTACTCTGGTGACTTAGCTATTCCATTCCAATCTGTTCCATTCATCAAGTGGTAAGATGGATAGGTACTTTTAAAGGTAGGACGATATGGTTTCATGTTCTACCTCTGAAAAATACTAGCCATCTGACCCTCAAAAAATCAGTTAACATCTTCATGACCTAGGCAACAATCTAAGACTATAAATTTCATGAGTAGGAGATAATTCACTGGTGAGTCCTTTACAGTAGTTAAAATCACAGGCTCAACTTTATTCCATGAATTCAACACATATACCATTGTACCGTCAGTGTAGAGACATCTTGACTATAAGCCCCTTGCCCTCTTTATAGAGCTCTATTCATATTGTCAACTACTTGCTGAATAACTTGATGCATCCAGATTATAGTGTTGAGAATTGAACTCATCTCCTCTCCCTCCCCTACAAACTCTATTTCGATCTTGCCTCTCCTACTCCCTCCTTGTTAGATTGTGCATTTTTTGAAAGTAAGGCCTATTTTTGCCTTTCTTTGTACTTAGCACACAGGACGTATATAATAAATGCTTATTTACTTGGAATATGTTGGCAAAGTATTTATTAAACACCCACTATGTGCCAGGTACTTTGCTAAGCATGTCAGAAATACATCATTTGATCCTCCCAACAACTTTGTGAGATTGGTGCTATTACTGTCCTCACCTTACAGTTGAGGAAATTGAGAAATATTAAGTTACTAACCCAGGGTCACGCAGTCAGTAAGTGTCTGAGGCAGGATATGAACCCAAGTCCAGTGCTTTATCCACTGTGAATTTGATTTGACTCTTGATCTGACTCTTCCATTTGTGTTAATAGCACTTACTTAGTCACTTAGCTTCTATATTTTGATGTAGTTATCACTCCTCCCTGTTCCTCCCCCCTGATATTCAGTCAGTCATGAATTTATGTAACTTCTTTCCAAATGTCTTTTACAGTCACCCTTTCCATTCCTTCTTCCCTGGACTATTGTAATTGCTTCTTAACTGATCTTACTGCCTTTAATTTCTCCCTCACCCTACCATTCTTATACTACACACTGACAATCTCTTTTAAAATTACATCAGCACCATTTTTAGTCTCCAACTCGGAATACTTTGCTGTAACACAAAGAAAAATGTTTTAGCTTATTTTCATGGCACTCAGGGTCCCCCTCAATACAATCTCAATCTTTTTCCCTTCATAATCTGTCACTTTTACCACTTAGTAATGTCTGGTTCCCAGCCAAAAAAAATCTTCTAGTTATTCCACAAACATGATTTGGATTTTCTAGCTTCTATGACTTTGTTACTGCCACTCCTTAATTTGAAATATACTCTACCATTAATCTTCACTTATCAGTATCCTTCATATCTCAACTCAAACCTTAATCCCTCAATGCAAGCTTTCCTTTTCACCCCAGATAGGAAGCAGCTTGTGTTTCTTTTC
Source organism: Phascolarctos cinereus (assembly GCF_003287225.1). Classification (NCBI taxonomy): domain Eukaryota; kingdom Metazoa; phylum Chordata; class Mammalia; order Diprotodontia; family Phascolarctidae; genus Phascolarctos; species Phascolarctos cinereus. Next base: position 179,189,848 of record NW_027555625.1, read on the forward strand.
ATTCCTATGCATTTATAATATGTACATAAGACACTAAGACTATATTGCATTTCATTTCAGTTACTTCATGTGTGTCTTAGCTCCTGAAGCAGACTACGTGCTCCTCCGAAACAAGATCAGCTCTTTCAACTAAGACCTTAAAGTAACCCTAGAAACAACCTAGCCCCATTTCCTCATCTTACTCATCAAGAAACTGAAGTCCAATATTAAAAAAAAAGTCAATGAGTAGCAGAATCATAATTTTAACCCCAGCTTCTTAATTGATTTCTTCTCTATAACCTTGTTATAACTGCCACAACACCTAACCAACATAGACGACATTTTTATTGAGGTATGTGTAGGATAAAATGATCTTTGGGGTGCTCTCAATCCTGAGATTCTATGATTAAGTACAGAGTTTTCTAGAAACCAAAAAAATTCTTATTGAAAAAAAATGAATATTTCCAAGGAATTCTACCGTGCTGTGTCACCAGCTATTTGTCGGAACCTCAATTAATGTTTTGTGAAGTGACTGTTAGTACAGAGGTGACCTACAGAAGGTGTCAAAAAGGGGTTTCTCCAAGTGGCTGTGCCAAGTTTATTCACATCTAAAGAAAGGGATACTTGTCAAAATAACTTGCCTTTGAAATATCCTATCTGAATTTAAGGTCTGTCAGGCTTGTTTGAGTCATTTGTGTTTCTTTTCCGTGATTGTTTCTCTCAGTAGGCAGCAGCAGGCAGTTTGAGTGTATCTTCTCTTTATGAAGATGGTTTTTATGATATTAGAGCTTATTCAGCAGAGATGTCAACTTACAATTTTTATTTTGATCTCCATGACTACTTTACCTCTCCACTTTTTATTTTGAGAGAAATACAAAGAAAGATTCCAGAACAATGAAGGCCTAATCAGGTTTTTTTTTCCCTGTTACAACTAAAATTATAAAATTACCTTTCTACCAAGTCATTTAATGGCAAGAAGGAAAACAGAAGGGCCATTTTGTCAGGGTATTTAAAAGATGAAGACTCTTCTGACCCTAAAGAGCAAGAGCTAGAGGCAACTCTAACTTTCAGCTATGATTTATATCTCTGAGTAAATGTGATTTTTTTTCAATTTTTATGATGGATGAACAATAGGAGTCTTTTTAAAAACAGTTGGTATAAAAATAATAGAAATTGGTGGATGACAAGTTGAAGGGCATAGTCATTTCTTCAGTGAAGAGGGTTCTTACGTTCAAATTGTAGAGATGGGGACCTGAGGCAAGTAAAAAAAGAATACACTCACACCAGTGTTTTGGTATTGTTTATCACAAGGAAGAAAATTCAGCCACCTTTTTCTGACCCCATTTACTGCTATGCTCATTCTCTTTCCTTCAAATAAGGAGTTGACAGAGAAAGGAAGAAGGAAAAGGTTAGCAGCAAAAATAAATAAATAAGTTGTCTTTGGGTGGAGGGAGATGTTTGCAACCCTTAGTTTGTGTTCTTTTGTTGTTCTTTCCTTTATCCAATGTCGCAGGGAACAGCTAAGTGGTTGGGATGTGACTGGAAAAAGGGAAGAAGTTACCTTCCCAAATGGACAATATGCTGCTCCTGGAACATATATGGTAAAGGTACAGGCCAGATCCCAAGTGTTTTGTGAAAGAGATTATAAACTCAAGAACTTCAGAGTAGAATGTAATCTTAGAGTTCATCTCATCTAGAACGTTTATTCTTCAGTAAGGAAAGAAAGAAAAGAAAGAAAAAAGGAAGGAAGGAAGAAAGGAAGGAAAGTGTCAGCAATGTTCTTGTCAAACAAGCACTTATTAAGTGACTACTATGTGGTTGGCACTCTGTTAAGCACTTTGGAAATGTTATCATATTTGATCTTCACAATAACCTTGGGAGGAAAGTTCTGTTTTTATCACTATTTTATGCTTGAGACAGTTGAGACAGTTAGAAGTTTAGTGACTTTCACAGGGTCAGAGAGCTATTAATTATCTGAGGTCAGATTTAACTGAGGTGTTCATGACTCTCTACTGTGCCGTGTACCCACCTCAGATGAGGAAACTGAGACTCAGAGAAGTTACAGAATTTGCCTAAGGCCCCTGAGGTAAGAAAAATCAGAGCCAAACCTAGAAGTCAGGTCAGTTGAGTATCAGTCTCACGTTGACCTTTCCGCACAACAGTGTTATCTCCCTTATGTTATATACCTCCACATTTAATTCAGCATTTTGTGTTTTATTCATGAGTTTGCCCGAGTGTATTGACCTTCTTTGAATGTAACTGATGTTTAAGTAATGCTGTACTGTTTGCAAAGTAGTTTAGATACACCATTTTACTTAATCTTCACAGCTACCCTGTGAGATAGGCCTCCTATCTGGTATCCTTATTTTTCAGATGAGTCAGTCAGTCAATAAACATTTTTTAAATACCTAAAATGTGCCAGGTACTACTCTAAGCACTGAGAATAAAAAGAAAGGAAAAAGACAGTTCCAACTTTCGAGGAGTCTAATGGAGGAGACACCATGAAAACAACTACATGCAAGCAAGTTACATAGAGGATAAAATTGGAATAATCAATAAATGAGGAAACTGAGGCTTAGAGAGTTTATGTAAATTGTACGTGTTCATACAGTTAAGTAAAACTCAGAAGTGGGATCTTCTCGACTCAAGGCCAACATTCTTCCAACTGCACCATACTCTCTCTGGAATGGCATGTTGAAATAGTCGTTGGGACATAAGCAGCTTTCAAGAATTCAAACTGAATGTATTTTATTAATAATGCATAGATGTTGGGAAGTGGATAAAAAATCACTATTGACAACTCTTAGTGATAAAAAGGGGGAGGAATTAAAATTATCTGCATATAACCAGATGATTTTAAATGTTATTTTCCTGAAAAGTGATAAAAAAATTATAGTCTTCAGGTCCATACATCAATGGGAAAAAGGGAAATGGAAAGAAAACAATAATAATTGCATCCAAAGGTAGTTTTTTGTTTTTTGGGGGTTTTTTTTGGTTAGGCAATGAGATTAAGTGACTTGCCCAGGGCCACACAGCTAGTAAGTGTTATGTGTCTGAAGCCGCATTTGAACTCAGGTCCTCCTGAATCCAGGGCCGGTGCTCTATCCACTGCACCACCTAGGTGCCCCAAAGGTAGTTTTAATCAAAATTTCTAAGTTATACAGGTGTTACTGGTAAACAGTTTGAATGAGCTAGCAAGAATAGCTACTATTAATTAGTAAAGGCTCATGATCAGTAGGGTATAGACAAGAAGATGCCGAAGATAAAGCATGACACATGTTGATATATTTATAGTAGCAAATTTTGGAACATCAAAGAACCAAGTAATTGCCCATAAGTTGGAGAATGGCTAAACAAATTTTAGTATGTAAATGTAACGGTATACTATTACACTGTAATAAATAAGGAATGTGAATATTTCAGAGAAGCATGGGAAGATTTACCTGCATTGATACTTCATTAAGTAAATAGAATAAAAAAAAATTATACACATGGAATTGCCACTACATTAACAGAAAGAACAGAAAAGTGAAATCGAGAGCTGTGTGATTATAATGTCTAAACTCAATTCCAAAGATAGATGTGAAAATGTAATTCATCCACATCTTTGCAGAGGAGAGCACTATAGGTACAGAATATTGTATTTTTTTTCCTTTTGTTTTATTCTTTGTTACTAAGGATATCTCTCTGAATAAGACATAGGGAGTCATATATGGGAAAATTAAGTTGATATAAAAATGAAGTATCAACATTTTGATAATCAAAAATATGGTTATATTTTATATGTTTGTATTCAGTAGCAACATAAAATATTATTATGATTAGGGTAATTGTGAATACCAAAGTAATGGGAGGCCATCCTTCTGTGGGATTCATTCCTTCTATAAGAGACATTAAGCAAGTTATTGACTCAAGAGATAAAGATTAATTTTCTAAACAATATTTCAGATGTATCATAGAATTATAGAATGTCAGACTTCAGAGGGGCTTCAGAGGTCATTCAGTTGAAACAATCCACCCAAAAAATTTCCCTAACAACTACATCCAACAAGTTCATTTTCCATTAGAAGACCTCTAGTGACAAGGAATTGACTCTCTTCCCAAAAGGCTCATTCCATTTTGAGGAAGTCCTCCTTATTGGTAGATATTTCCTTCATTTTTAGACTAAATTTGACTTTCTGAAACTTCTACCCTTTGCTTATAGTTCTGTTCTCTGATAAACTGAATTCATTGAATCACTCTTCCACACAGAGTCCTTTAAATAAATTAAGGACACCTTAAGTCTTCTTTTCTCCAGGCTAAACCACTCTTGTTCCTTTGACCAATTTTCTTATAGCACGGTTTCCAATCAATTCACTATGCTGATAACACCCTCCTAGGCTGAATCAATTGAGGCAATATTTTAAAAAAATACTTAGAACTGTGTCTGGAACATAGTAGGCACTATATAAATGCTTATTCCTTTTTCTCCTTCAACCTACACCAAACAGCTTCTGCCATTTGGAAGGAAAGTAATCTCTCTTGCCAACAGCTAAAGGAGAATTTCTTTGGAACCAGAAATATGACCTGTATGGAAGAGTTAGACTCTCCCTGTTCTTTGTTCTGTATCCTCTCCCTACCCTCTACTGCAAGAGAAAAAGAGAGAGAGAGAGAGAGAGAGAGAGAGAGAGAGAGAGAGAGAGAGAGAGCTGGATGACCAGGATTTGAAACCCAAATCTGCCATTTCCTATAGTCATGACCGTGGGGAAGTCAATCAGTCTTTCTGGACTCCAGTATTCTTATCTATATAAAAAGGGATTTGTACTAGATCATCTTGAAGATCCACACTAGCTTTAAATCTATGATACATCTCTTTCTTTGACAGAATTAGAGCTGGGAGATAATTATTTCCAAAAAGTAGGAAGTTAGCTAAGAGTTCTGTCTAGCAAAGAAACCTATACTTAGACATGGAAACCAGGTTTCCTGTAAAATATAGGAGAAGGCTAACAAGAGCCATGTTCCCTGGCACTCTAGACTTCCAATATTTGATACAAATGAGAAGATCTTTGCTAGGTCTTTCAAAAATAAAAAAGCATTTTATAGAAATGTAACACGAAACTTGAATTTAAACAACTAAACTTGATTTACAACTGTTTACATCTAAACTCATTCATTTCAATGATTACAATACCATAACCTTTTAAAATCCCCTCTATTTCTCAGTCCCCATTAGGAGTCTGTCAACTCATTCTTATCATTTTTCGTCAAATGATTGCAATCAATATGTACTCCATTCTTCTGGTTGGGCTTCATTTTAAAATACTTAATAAATATATTTGCATATTTTTTTCTATACAGCATAATAACTCTATCATTTAGGAGCATAGACTTAGAGATGGAAACATTCTCAGAAGTCATGGAGTCCAAACACCTCATTTTACATATGATGAAAGCGAAACCCAGAGAGGTTAAGTGATTTACCTAGAGTCACACAACTAGTACTTATGTAAGACAGGACTTAAACTCAGGTTTTCCTGACTCCAAATTCAGAGCCCTATTTTTAATATACTGTGATGCCTCTTTAAGGAAATAATGCTTGCATAAACTACGATTTATTTTTCAATTGCCTCACTGTGGGCTATATAGATTCCTTCAAGGATTTTTTTTCTTTTTTTCCCTTTTTCGCAACTACATATAACTCTGTGAATGTTATGCAAATACTTCTTTTATTTTTACTGTTTGATTTATTGAAAATGCTATCAGGGTACATTCTCAATAATGCAACAATTAGGCAAAGTTGTTATTTTCATTAGTTTTACTGAAATGTCAGATTTCTTTTGAAAAAAATTATGAAAGTTGTGATTTCATAAGCTTCCTACTTACGGGAACCTTTCTGGAAATGACTGAAGGGCAGACCTATGGGACCAACAGTTTTCCAGCATGCATTTGAAATCTTAAGCTAAATCTGGCATCTTGCAATACATATTTCTATACCTTTGAGTTGGAAAGTAATTGTCTACTAAAAGATGTAAATCATCATGGTGTGACAATAACTCTTATAACTCTAATAACCATAGAGATTCTAATAACTACAGGCATAATGCTGGAATGTATCAGAATATGTATTTTATTCATCGGTTTGTATAAATGTAAAATAATATTTTATTATTACTTCATTTGTCCTTAGAAATTTGTGAAGAATAATCTATGCCAATCTGGGTCCTCCAATCCTTAGATTTCTGTAATATTGGTTTAATATTAGATATAGAGTTAATGTGATACCTTAAAAAGATAAACAACTTATAAAACTAGTTGGATTTTTAAGTTGATGATTAAAATATAATGAGTTATAGGATGATTTCAAAAGAAAATATTTTATTATTTTTATATATATTTGATACTTAGTGATAGAAGCAATTCTTTTTAGGTTTTTATGAATTTGAAATCCTCATTTTAGAAAAGTCTATAAAAACTTGAAGCTAAATACTTTGTTTAAACAATATAGATGTTATTCTAAATAATCATCAAGGCAAACTGTTTTATCATAAAGGCAGTGTGTTGGAAATTGAATAATATTTAGAAGAAGTAGAATTTATGATTTCTTGTGCTAAGAAATCAAGTTCAACTTAAATTGAATTCAGATTATTTAGTGAGAGCATCTTGGGGAAGATCTACTTTAAGCTTCAACTGACATCAACAATAACTAAAAGGTCCAAGTTATTCATGCTTCTCCCCCCAAAAATCCAATCAGACTCTCTTTGGGTACTGTCTGGTTTATCAATATCCTTCCTAAAAATGTATCATTCAGAAATTATCATTGTACTCCAGATGTGCCCACACTAGGCCAAGAATAGTAGAACCATCATCACTCTACCCCAGATTACTTGCTTCTTTTAAGAAGTCTAATGCTATTTTTAAAAAAAAAAATGTTTTCAGTAGTAAAGAACTATAGAAGATCTGAGTAAGAAGAGACTTCTTAGAGCTCCATTACTCTAGGCCTACATTTTCCTTTTACTGATGATATATGCCAAAGGAGGAGATGAAATTTGCTCAAACTCACATCAGAAATCATTTATATAAATCAGGTTCAAACCGAGATCCTCTGACTGTGTTGTGTCCTTTCTCCAGGTTGCATTATGATAGACTTTGTCCTGGTTTCTGTACCAACTATTCAAGTCAGTCTTGAAAGTAGTCATATTACTTGTATTCATTACAATTACCAGCTGTTTTATAAGTGAAAACTATAGGACATTTTAATTAATCCATGAATATTTATAAATTCGGTAGTTAATAAGAAATCAGATACAGCTAAGTGACACAGTGGATAGAACACTGAATCTGGACTTAGATCTGAGTTGAGAAACATTTTCAGATCCTTACCAGGTGTGGACTCTGGACAACTCATTTCACCTTTGCCTTAGTTTTCCTGACCTATAAGCTGGGGATAAGAATAGCATCTACATTCCAGTGTTGATTTGAGGATAAAATGAGATAACATTTGTAAAATACTCTGCAAATATTGAAGCACTATTTGCTTGCTAGTTACTATTATTGTTGTTGCTATAAAAATACTAATCATTGTATTATTGTTACAAATAAATAAATCTAATGATTACAACATGTTTTCAATGAAAAAAAGAGAAAAAAACCTTTTTTCTGTTAATTTGTTCTACAGTTGAGTTCCATTTAAAAAATACCATGAAGCTTTTTTAAACAACTACAGCAGTATTTCAGAGTACTGGACTGTGCTGGGAACAGGACCTTTTCGGAATCCTGAAACAATCCTGAATTCTGAAATAATCCCCTTCCTGAAAAAGTTTGCAATGAAATCAAATTTGAACCAGCTGCCTTAGCCTAAATTGTCTTCCCTTAACTATAGCAACTGATTTCAAAACTTTGGTTACATGATTTAGATTTTCAAACTCATTTTAGGCAAATTTGGTCGGTTAGAGGTCCTCTGCATTTGGGTGTACCCAATTTGACTGCTTAAGCAGAGTCCTTACGTTACAAATTCCAACTAGAAATCCTCTTCCTCTGACCCAAGTTGAAGCTTGATCTTAAGAAAATCACTTCCTCTGGGCCTCAGTTTCCTCATCTATGAAAGGAAGAGGTTGGACTAGAAAATTTCTAAAATCCTTTTAAAAAGCAAATCCTAAGATTCCTATGATATGGCTTCCTGTGTATGTTCTGGATGTTTGCTTGTTTCCGCTGACTTGACTAGTCAGTCACAGCTGTTGAGTTAGTATTCTGACCTTGCATCAAAAAATTTAATCACAAAAAATTAAAATTCATCTAGTATACAATATATTTATTATTTTAATTTTTACAGTGATCACGGGATCATAGATTTACATTAGAAAGGAACTCAGAGACTATCTATCTGTCCCTATTTCCTGGGATATGATGATAAATATTAGCAACAGGTTTTATAGAGGAAAATGCACACATGACTGACTTTTAAGTTTAATCTACATTATTAATATTTTCTCCATCACTTTATTAAGTCTAGACAATCAAAAGAAAAACAAATTAAGCCCTCATTTAACATTTTCTGATTCTCAGATTGTAAATCCTCACCCTGAAAACTTGACACCTCTTCCTCCCTATCTTAGAGGTGAAGAAACTGAAAAGTAAGTAATCTGCCCAATGTCACATAACTAGCAAGGGACTTAACACAGGGTGGCATAGGTATTAAATATTGGAATTAATATTCAATTTCAGGTCCTTTCATTCCAAAACTAGTGTTCATTCCATCATTTCCATACTTCACTGCGTTTATTCATTTGATAATCCTCTTAATTGTGTAATCACCATAAGTACCTATTTTTAGGTAACTAAGTTAGAAAATGGTAAGCACATTAAGGTTTAAATAGTCTTTGTCTACATTAAATAACATAAATATGGGAGAGATTAATGAAAACATTCCATGTTCCACCCCGAAACAGAATCTAAAATCAAAGTTGATAGTCATTGGTGTATAAAAATGTACAGTTCACAAATCGCTTACTATAGTCCATCCAAGCATACACGGGAAACATCTGATAAATTGCATCTTCAGGAGGAAAAGACAGCAACATACACTCTCATTCCAAGACCTCCTGGATACTACAGTTAGCTTCCAATTCCCTGGTTTACTTTATTCTTTTCAAGTGACTGGCAATGCATCTCAGTGTATCTTCAAATACAGCTACGCTAAAGTGGCACTTACTTAAATGAATATTTGATAAAGAAGTAGACTAGTGGTGGGAATACACACAGACACACACACACAAAAAAAATACCTACCACATCAGTTTCACTTCTGAAAAAAAAATCATAACTTTGTTCAACTGAGGGTTAGATGAAAGAATATACTTGCTAACCGTATAAAAACCCTGTATCCTGTGGAATAAAACCCCTTCTCTGCTTATTTGATTCAGGTATGTAAGCATGAAAGTATATGGAATAACATGCCAGAATTTTCTGAGAGGATTGTAAATTATGTGATCATTTGGGGGCATTGTACCCATATTCTGCATTTTTCCATTTTTTTCAATAATTAATTAAACAACTTTTTTTAAAAAGTAAAGGTATATGGCAAGATGGATCTTAGTTTAGTGAAGGGCTAGGTTTTAATTAAGGAGAGACTGAGTTATGGTGTCTGCAAGCTGTGAAAAATTCAAGAATGCCACGGGTGCTTATGGAGAAAGCATTTGGTAAACCTGGCTTAGGGGCCTTCTTGGTGTGTTATATGCATAATGCTCCCTCCCTCATATGTTTGCCCTGGTTGTTCCCAGTGTCTGGAGGACAATCCTTCCTCGCCTCAGCCACTTCATCTGAGGCACCACCTTCTACATGAAGCATTTCATGACCTCTCCACCTGGCTGAAAGAGAATTTGTTTTCAAAAGTAGCATCCATTCATTTTGTATGTGTATTGTACATATTTATATATGCATATATTAATGATCAAGTAGAATGTCAGCTCATTAAGAGCAGGGATTGTTTATATTTTGTCTTTCTATCTTCACTGCTTAGCACAGATGCTGGAAAAAGAAGACAATAAATGCTTATTGATTGGTTGAATATAGAAATGTAGATTTTTGTATTATTTTCTAGTAACAATGTTCTCTTTATTCTATTTGATATTTGAAATTATATATATATATATATATATATGTGTGTGTGTACATATATATATATGCTTGCATTACAGGATAAGCATACACTTACACATACACATCTATGCCATCTATATCTGTGGCTATATTTATATTGGAGTCAGGGTTCAAACAACATTTTTGACATATACTGACTGTGTGACCAGGGTTAAGTCATTTAACCTCTAAATGGACCAGTAACTTCTCTAATACCATAATTTTCAGAGAAAGTTCTGATCTCCTCTTATAACAGCAGATTGAAATAGGGATATCTAATCTATATCTGTTCAGGTAGGTGGCACAGTAGATAGAGTGCTGGGCTTCGAGTCAGGAAGATGCAAGGTCTTGAGTTCAAATCTAGCCTCAGACACTTACCGGCTGTGTGGCATTGCACAAGTCGCTTACCCCTGTTTGCCTCATTTCCTCATTTGTAAAGTGAACTGGAGAAGGAAAAGGCAAACCACCCCAGTATTTCTGCCAAGAAAACCTCAGATGGGGTCCCAAAGAGTCAGACACAACTGAAAAAACAACTTAAGAAAATCAAGAAGATCTAATCTGCCTCCATTTTTATCTCTATCTCTTTCACTATCTCTGTCTTTATTCGTGTGTGTGTATATATGCAAACACACAGATCTACCCATGCTTCTTGTCATGTTGCTTTGAAATCATATGACAGCATTGAGCCTTGTTTGAAAGATAGGATTTAAAAGTAAAAATGAGTTGTAAGTTATGTAATAGGAAAGGTGAGTAATCAGAACTTAGAACCAAGACCAAGATCCAGGAACTGAACTGTATGTTGTGCTCACTTGACTTTGCATTCCTCCATAAGCAGACAAAATTGCTCTCACTTTTATGATATATTTGATCATGATAGAGACTGCAGGTTTGAATTTCACCGCATATGGTACCTAATAATTCCTATACTGGCTCCTTTTTGGCTACCCTTGAGTCTATACACAGTATTTTCCATTTTAGCTTCATTTATTATTGCAAAAAATGCATACACAATTTATGATGTTGTCAAAAGAATGCCATAATCTTTACCACCACAGCATTTGGCCACTGTCCTTATTTAAACAGTGCAGCAGTTGAAACTATTGAATTCCCCAGGAAGACAATATCCCCTGTCTGCTGTCTCTCTTTTTTCCATTACCTCATGTCTGAGTGACTCATTCCGCCTCCCACCAAGGGTCCCTACTGAATTTTTCAGATTCTCAAGTCCTATTTTAAAACCCACAACTGTGTCTTGCTAGACCTCACCTGCTCTTACAAAAGAGATAAGTTTGTTAAAAATACTCATAAGAACATTTAGTGCATATCTTGGTGCTGTGGGGAAAAGAGGACTAGTCAATATATGATATGGTGGCAGAGCTAAGCTCTTGCCTCATCTTTGCCACTTATTAGCTGTGTCATCTTGGGGAAGTCACTTAGCACCTCCAGGCTTCCTAAGGTTGGTCCTTTTAAAGTGGGTTGATCTACTTGATCATGAACATTTCTTCTCATTTGAAAATTAGATGACTTCTTTTCCAAGTGGGAAACAAAGACAGACAAAATCAGTACCTTTGTAGGGAATTATGGTAAAGTTATCTGTTCTGGGGGAGGTTGAGTATTCTTTATTTCTAATGGATTTGGCTCAGTAATTCACAATCACTTTTGGAACTATGCCAGCCTCCTCTAGTTGGTTTGATTCTGTGATGTTCTTCCTCCTAAAGATGCTTATGGAAAATTAGCTGAATTAAGAATACTTTCATAATGAGAATTTTTTTACATTTCCCAACATCCTTTACAAAACTGGAAGGCATCTTGGCCTACTGGGAATCTTTGTATTAATTTCTGTGCAAATAGTTCATATCACTTAAAAAATATCCTTGATTTTACCTTTTCCTAGGATATACTTGTCTAAGGTATCTTTGGGATGTATGATTTGTTTCTACCTTCAGCCCACTTGTACATGTTTGAGGTCTCAGGCACAGTTGGAACAAGGGCATGTGCCCCTAAAGGATCATCCTCATGCAAGTTTTGCTCTCCAACTTCACTTTCTACTTTATGAAAGCCAGCATAGGCACCAGGCATCATTTATTATGTATGAAGCACTTTATATATCTGCAGAGTGCTTTACAATTACTGAATAGTAATGGACACGGTTTCCTTATGGCGTAGATCAGGGCAGTGCTTTATTATCTTAAATCTTAAATTTTATTGACAAATTGAGACTCCATAAGTCACTTATGCAAGGTCAAAGAAGTGGTTGCAAAAATAAGACTGGCCATAATTCTAGTCCAAGATTCCATAATCTGGTTAATCTTGCTACTATCACCTTCTCTAAGTCAGAGACATGTTACCTCCAACAATGAATGAGTACGTCCTGTATTCAAGTTGCAAGTTTGGAACTATGAGAATTGCTTATCTTAGATTCTTCATAACACCAGAAACATCCTCACTAGTATCTTTCCTAGAGATGCCGTGTTTAATTTATTAAAAAATGAATGCTCAAAAGGCTTTCCTATATTTGTTTTTTTTTAATCTCTTCCTTCTATAGACTTCATTTTCCCTCATCCCCTCCATAACACAACTAAAGAAAGTGTACAGAAACTTTCACGTACCTATCAAAGACCCAAAATGTGTCCAAATTGATTAGGGACAAAAGATGGAAAGGTGTAGGGAATACTGGTACTGTTGCAAACCAAGTGTTAACTGGAGTGCTAAGTACTGTGTGATAACAAACCTGAAAGAACTTGTGAGAATATAAGGAAGCTAAACCCAAATTAAATATCCTTCCCTCTTGCCTTTGGACTATGTTAATCACAGCATTTTATTTCCCCTGGGATGACAGTGACAAGAGGAAAAAATAACTGTCTTATTCAATTTAGAAGATAATTTTTGAAATCACTTAGGGAATCTATGCTCATTTTCACAAATCATTTCATGAAATTTCAGACACTCACCAACTGTGTGATACTGGGAAAATCACTCGCTCTTTCTGAGCCTCAGCTTCCTCATCCATAAAATAGGAATAGCATTCATATTTGTACTATTGAACTCCCAAAATCACTGTATCACATGAAAAATTACATCAAGTCCTCTGAAAACACAACATAATATATATGTACATGTATGCATATATATATATATACACACATTCATGTATGTATGTATGTCTACGTACACATCTATAGCAACTCTAAACATTATCTTGAAAATCTCATGATACATGTTTAATTTCACATATTATCAATACTAGTATAGCCACCTGTAACTTCTGGACCAAAAAGAAAGGGGAAAGGACAAGTAGGTAGTGTAATGGCTTCCCAAAATGTTAGTCTATAGACATGACATTAAATGGAATATGTAAGAAACTTGAAATCCCAAATCAAAGAGTTTCCTATTTCTCTTTGACCTTTGACTACATGTAGCACTAGTAGTCCATAAAAGAAATAGCAAATGGCAGCTGTCCACCATGAATTTATTATGTTTATTCCTTGACAGAAAGGGATGAAATCAATTCAGACCTTTTGCATCATGCATCTAGCTTCTAGTACCTAGTCTACAGTCAGAACTCAAATTAATTCGGATTCAATTGAATTGAAGCACAATTTTTTTTGTTAACCTTCCCATGCACATTTATCTCTGTTCATATGTGTACACACGTGTTTGTTTATTGTCAATTTTATTTAATATTTTATTTTTCCCAATTACATGTAAAAATAATTTTAACATTCCTTTTTTTCAAATTTTGAATTCCAAATTCTCTCCCTCCCTCCCCTTCTCCCCCATTGTGAAGGCAAGCAATTTCATATAGGTTACACATGTGCAGTAATGCAAAACATATTTCTGTGTAAGTCATTCTGTGAAAGGAAACAGACAAAAAAAAAGAAAAAAGATAGAAAGTAAAGAAAAAGTATCTTCAATCCACATTCAGACTCTACTAGTTCTTTCTCTGGACATGGACAGTGCCCTTCTTTATAAATCCTACAGGATTGTCTTAGATTATAGTATTGCTAAGAATAGCTAAGTTATTCATAGTTGATCATTATACAATATTGCTATTACTGTGTACAATGTTCATCTGGTTCTGCTCATTTCACTTTGTATTAGTTCATGTAAGTCTTTCCATATTTTTTTTTCTGAGCGCATCCCGCTCATCATTTCTTAAACTACAGTAGTATTCCATCACAATCGTATATAACAACTTGTTCTGCCATTCCCCAATTGATGGACATCCCCTAAATTTCCAAATCTTTATCACCACTAAAAGAGCTACTATAAATATTTTTGCACATATAGGTCTTTTCCTTTTTGTTTTTTTTTTTTTTTTTTACCTCTTTGGGATACAGACCTAGTAGCGGTATTGTTTAGTCAAAGGGTATGCATGGTTTTATAGCCCTTTGGGCATAGTTCCAAATTACTCTCCAGAATGATTGAATCAGTATATAACTTTACCAATAGTACTTTAGTATTTTAATTTTCCCACACTCCTTCATATGTTTGTCATTTTCCTTTTCTGTCATATTAGACAATCTGACAGTTGTGAGGTAGTAGTAAGTCAGAGTTATTTTAATTTGCATTTCTCTCATCAATAGTGATTTAGAGCATTTTTGCATATGACTATAGTAGCTTTGATTACTTTATCTGAAACTGCCTGTTCAAAGCCTTTGACCAAAAAAAGTTCTTAGAAAAAGAAGCTAGATCTGAGGAAGACTTATAATTGTGAGCTACAAAATGTCTTAGTAAAATCCATATATTTTTTTCCTCAGTCATAATTTGAGCAGAGTCAGGGAAGTAGAAGATAATTTTTTTTTGTATAACACATGATAGACACACAGATATATAATCATACATATACATGCATATGAATATGTATGCGTACACACAAGTATATATGGCTGCTGGTATATTATGTAGCTCTAGAAATTTACATAATAATTTTAGATATCAAAGTATAACAGTGATGTTGAGTGAAGTATAGTCAGAAACATTCATTTAGGTTTCTTATCCCTTTTTAATCGGTCATGGCAGTCCTTACTTAAACTTATATTCTATCTAAATCATAATATTACTTTGTCATCCTTCTTTTAGTGCATATGTTTCTTAATAGATTAGCTACCTAATTTAAGCATTCTTCTTAGATATCATCAAAAATGCCTAAAGAACACTATCCATGGTAGAGATTGAGAGAGGAAATATAAGCAGCTATCCAAAATATATTGTTTTGGGAAAAAAAATTTGCAAATCCCTATTTCTCCATGTCTTCAGAAATTCTTTCCCTATGAATAGTCCAGATACTCTGCACATTTAAATGTGTGTGTGTGTGTGTGTGTGTGTGTGTGTATTTTTGGGGGGGGGACTTCAGCAATCGGGGTTAAGCTACTTGCCCAGGGTCACACAGCTAGTTAAGTGTTAAGTGTCTGAGGCTGGATTTGAACTCAGGTCCTCCTGACTCCAAGGCCAGAGCTCTGTTCACTGAACCACCCAGCTGACCTTAAATGTATTATTTTTAAAGAATATAAATAGTATACACTCTGAAAAAAAAAACAACTTTGATTTCATCAGCCTAAGGAACTTGGGGTTGAGCAACTTCCTCTGGCAATGTAGATCAACAATATTCTCAGGACAGTAAAAGTTAAGTGATTTGCTCAGGACCAGCTAGACAGTATATGTCAAAAGGAGGAATGGAACTTGGGTCTTCTCAACTCAACAACCAATTCTTCACTCAGCATTTCATGCTGTCTCTCAGATCAACACATAATTCCTTGGTTGATAGGATGTTGGGCGATGCTGGGAATACAAAGGCCAACAGAGGAAGCATGAGGGACCATGGTGGCAGAATAAAGAAACAGAGATTAGTAGATAGTAGTGAAGATGGAAGTCAGAGAAATGGTCAAGAAGAGGCCAAGGCAAACCAATGGATATTCAGAGTTTGATTTGGAGGCACTGTATGATCCAGATTCTTCAAAGAAATATTCAATTGTCTCCAGGATATACAGTTCTTACTAAGGCATGATATTGCACTAATGGATTTTATAAAGATTTTTTATGAGTAGTGGAAAGCAAAGAAGTTGTAATATTTACATGGTTGACTCAGTTTTTTTTCTTTCCCTCTTAATTGAATAGATGGAAGACCTTACTCTCTGGTCATTGTGGTTGTCAGGTTTTACTCTTACTTTTTTCTCTCTCCTCAATCTCTGAAATATAATAAAGCAAGATAGCTGCTTAGCAAATATAAATATATATAAATATAAATAATATATATGTATATTATATATAACACATTTATTTTAGATACAGATATCAAGAAATTTGCAAACACTTGCCATGGTCTTAGGACATTAGTGATCTCAGGAACCTGAGAGGTCATTTAGCCCAATGTCTTACTCAACATAGAAATTCCCTTTACAACATCCCTGATGTATTAAGTAGTCATCTAGTCTCTGTCTGAACACCTCCAATGTCAGAAAACCATTATTTTTCAAAGTAATAAAACAAGTGAAAATTAGAGAGAACATTAATCTAAATCTGCCCCCACCCCCATAACTTCTACCGTATTTTTGCCACCTGGAAACATATCTATTCTGCTGTTCATATAAGAGTTCTTAAAATACTTGAAGATAATGACCATGTACTACTCCATCTTTTTTTTCCTGTAAATTAAATAGCTCTTCTTCTCTTGACTGTTCCTCCTATTACCCTACTATAGTTTACTTAAATTAGTGCTATTTTAGTCCATAATGAAATTTGGAAAAGGGGAAAGGTGCAAATCAATCTCTCTTGGCTGGAGCATTGTGCATGTTCAGCAGCAAATACTTACATAAATGAATAATTATTTGGTAAATCAGTGTCCCTAGTAGGAAATTTAAAATAAAAAAAGAAGTTACATATAAAAAAGATCTATTCAAAAGTGATTTATTGAAGTTATTCTCTCAGTGAATCCACTTAACTTACTGCCTGCAATGTCAGATCAAATTGGGGGAGTAGAGGGAGTACATGGCACAATTCACATGGCTTTACAGCTTCTCCATATAGAGGGGAAACTACCTCTATATGTATGCATCAGTAATGTGTTGCCAATTTTCCTCCATTCTCAAGTTACCTAGTGAACTAGTGATAGGGAAGTGAGATAATATCTATTATTTCTACTTCCAGATCTATATTTTATGATCTTTAAGCTTTGAACTTGGTTGAGGGGGCAAAAAAGGGAGAAAAAGAAGGGAAGAGACTATTATGATAATTGTGAGATAGAGATTTTAGGCTTTATTAATCATCTTTTATAAATGAGGAAACATTTTTAAACAGGGGAAAATTGTCTGTGAGCAAGAGTCACAAAGTCAGTGACTGTCAGAGTCAGAATTTGCACCCAGGTCCCTGATTCCAAATACAAATAAGATTTCACTTAAGGGAATTTTCACACCAGAATTTCCCCACACTGATGAATCACAAGTCTAGACAAAGAGAGAGAGAGACAGACAGACAGAGAGATAGAGACAGATACACATAAACATATACATACCACAGGTTCAATATTGACAGAAGAATACAGGACAGGTTGATTGTCTCTTAATATAAATTAACTTGACAATTGCTATTTACAGGAAGAATTTCTCCACATGCATTTTTGAGCGATACAGATGAGACTTACATGTGAAAACAATCCCTAATGGTTTAGTGTTGCTTGTACAAAGGTGAAATGAGAAGAAAAAAATGGCATTTCTCCTTAAGAAAACATTTCTTCAAGCATCATTGGTGCATTCGATAGACATATCATAGTTATGTTTGGGAATTTATATATGGACTGTTAGAATTCGTTAGTCTTGAGTTTTTTGGGGGGGAGGTGTGGAATCTGTGTACATTTCTGTTTTAAAATTTCAAACAATTAAAGACTATTAAATGTAAAGCTCTCTTCTTAACCTACTTACTTCATTGTAGTGCTTAAAGCTCTATAATGGTCAGAGTCACAATCTCATGACACAACAAATGTTGCTTTAGGAACTAGTATGTGCAGAGTCTCAAGGAGACCAATGCCATCTATTGGTCTAAATCCTTTTTGGAACTAATCACATCTCTATGCTGCTTCCCCACGCCTTACCCTCCCCCCCACACACACACGTACACACACACTTAGATTAGTACCAAAAGGCTGTTTATTTAGTGAAACTATGCTAATTTCCTCATCCAAAAGTGTATTGGCAAATTATTTGGATGGGATTCAGAAATACCTAATGTAGGGAAACACTTAATATAAGGAAAACTTTTCAAATAATAGAAGTATAATAAATGATTGTTGTTTGATTCCTTGTTCAATTAGAAGAAAATTGGACCATTGGGTCAGAGAGTTTGGTGTTCATTGAGTGAGCCTAGGAATAATCATTTTATTGTCTGCATGCACACTAATAAATACATTTCTTAGCTTATGTAGCATTTTTATACTTTCTCAAGGTTTTATTTTGTCAGAGCAAGTGTCTTAACTAGTCCTCTCTGTCTCTATGTCTCTCTTTCTCTGTCTCTGTCTCTCACACACACACACACAAAGAATCTGATTTCTACTAGACAATATTACAAACCAAATCACAATAGGATTTCAGCAATATGAATAAATGAAAAGGCATTTATTAAGTGTTTATTTCTGTTATATTGCTTACTAAATGATTGTTGTGCATTAAATGCTTGCTATTTACTTATTTTCCTAAGTCTTAGAGTTACAGATACAAATAAAGTTGCCTTTTGTCAAGGCCATGCATGGTTGGAGATGGTAGGGAAGTAACATTGGGGCCAGGTTCTGGGCAATATAGAGTCAGTTCACCTGACAGAGCTCAGGGCCTCAGAGGCAGAACTCTTAGCTGGGATAAGAGTTGACAGGAACAGATTGACTGTAGCAATATTGAAATCTGTCCTGGAAGTACACAAATATTAAATTTATTTTCTTTGTAAAAAAAAAAAAAGATTTGTTGTCTTCTAAACTAGCTTCTCAGTGCTCAAAAAGTTGAGATTTTTTTCCCTTTACTATCACTACTTTTGCTTTTTATAGACACCTGTACATACTAAGGAAAAGAACAGGAAATTAAACTCTTCAGTTTCCTTTTAAAGCATTTATTGGATGTATGTCCAGCAATATGTATTGTCTTCCTAATCCAGTGAAGACAGTTGTAACTCGAGTAGGAGAAATACTACTTTATCTCAGGCTATTAATATGGTAGGATGGGGGACTGAGGGACAATTTCCTTCTTGTGGTAAATATTGTCTGTGAATCTCACCTTACACTCCTCTGCTGCCTCGTATCAAAATGAAACCAAGACACTTGCCTAAGGTGCTTTTCTCCTGAATCTGATTTTACCCCCAATCTGCACTGATGACAGCCAGATGGCCCCCTCTCCTGGCATATATGGTTATACTCTCCTTTTTTGCTGGATCACATACCCAATTCTTTTTGCCTCAGATTAAAAAAAAAAAATCTAAGACAAAGAAACAGTAAATCTGATTACCTCCTGAGTGGAATTTTTAAATTTTACAATGCCAAGGCCCTGACCAGAGGACAATACTGACAGTACCTAGATTCTAGCACAGTATGATTTCAGTACTCCAAAAAAGAATTTGAAAAGACTCTCATCTTGAAGATACAGTGGAAAAAAAGAGTGATGAATGTGGAGTGAAAGGATCTGGATTCAATTCCTAGCCCTATCTAACATTCATGACATTTGTGACCCTAGACCTAGATATATGCTCTCTCACCTCCATGTCCTCATCTGTTCAAAGAAGAAGGGATGGGCATACATGAAATTTGAGAATGCTTTCAGTTCAAAGTCCATGAAATATTCACCATTAGTCTCTGCCTTGGACTCCAACCTCCCTGACTTTGCACAAGGTTTAGCTATCCTAGCAAATTTTTCCTGAGCAGACCAATATGGGGCCAATGGAATGAATCATCATTGATCAGAGCCACATTAGGGGTATGTGATTATAGTGGTGGTGGGGCAAGGGGACATAGAAGATCCTAATTTTAAAAAATCATAGCCTTAAATAATAATAGCTTGTTCAAAGTCCAACAAATGTAACACAAACTCTGGAGAGAAACATTTGCTAGAACCACTAAGAGGGAGAGGTGAAAAAATACAGAGAAAGTTGGTTTGATAAAGGAGAGCTATATATATGGAGAGAGAGAGAGAGAGAGAGAGAGAGAGAGAGAGAGAGAGAGAGAGAGAGAGAGAGAGAGAGAGAGAGAAAGAGAGAGAGAGACAGAGACAGAGACAGAGAGACAGAGAGAGAAAGAGAGGCAGGTGAGGTCATGCTTAACTAACCTGCTGTAGTTTTTGAGGCTTTTGATGTAATGATTGAGAACAGAAATTCAGTGTGTACAGTTTACTTACAAACACCTGACACAGTACCAAACAGGAGATTAATGACCAAGGGGAAGAAATGTAGAGGTAAGAGACAGACCCCTAGGTAAAAAGTTTCCTTATCCTCATGAGATTAGGCAAGTTAAATTAAAGTTTTTAGCTTTCTGTCTTAAATGTTTATAAAAAACTGGTAGATTGTTACTATTTATATTATATAAAAGTAAGTGGAATTGATATTATTGAATTTGATACATCTGTAAAGAAAACTCACTAGATGATAAACATTTTATACGTTCATTGTACCATGGTCTTATTCCAAAAAATGAGATGAATATTATATGCTTTTTCTTTGTTTTTGTATCTAATTAAAATGGATCTTGAAACAATTGCATTATTCACCCTAACTCCAGATGTCTAATTTGGCTAGCTTAGGCGTTCTGTCAAATTCAATTACAAATAAAAGGATGTGGTTTTGTACCTCTGACCATCTTCTTTCTTCTTAATATCTTTGCACAGGATAATCACATAATTTTCAATTGCTTTTGAAAGCTTACAATATTTTGCCTTCATCTTTATACCATTAATACAACAGATATTTAAATAAAAAATAATAATAGCTGAAATTTATGAAGCACTTTCAGGTTTTACAAAGTGCTTTTTATGTATTTGCTAACATAACCAGCATATTACTCTCTGTACGCCTTAGTGTATTTTATACCCTTTAGATTTGGTCTTCCAATTGCATTATTGCTCTAGACTTTTAATTATGTGATTATTCCCTGTCACAATGAGAGATTTCATTATTGATCTGTTAACTGCATGTCAGTGAAACATACCTATAGGGTTAAGAAAGAAGACGTTTGAGAAAATGTGCTCAATGAAACATAAAAAAAATCATTGAATCTTGATGCCTTTTACTGTCATTTTCATCATTGTCATTGTCATCATTGTCATCATCAGAGATGTGGTCCAGTGGATAGAGTACTGGGCCTGGAGTCAGGAAGATTCATTTTCCTGAATTCAAATCTCACCTCAGATACTTATTAGCTATTTGACCCTGGGCAACTCACTCACCCCTGGTGGCCTCAGTTTCCTTATCTGTAAAATGAGCTGGAGAAGGAAATGGCAAACGCTATCTTTGCCAATAAAATCCCAAATGGGGTCACAAAGAGTCAAACACAACTGAACATCTTTTTTACTTAATGTCTTTCAATATCACGGAGCAAAGAAGATACACTATGATTTGAACAAAAGGACTAGATATAATGCCAAAGAGTAGATAGCACTTACATGTTAAAATATGTCTAAAAGTTTCCCCTGACCCAAATAGAATTTCCAAACTGAGGGGAAAAAAAGATTTCTGAAGTCAGCATAAATATATATACACATATATATATATATATGTGTGTGTGTGTGTGTGTGTGTGTGTATACACACACACATATATATATTTCATTAACATAAGAAGTGATTATTGCATAATGGAAGATATTCTGAAGTTTGGGGGTTTTTTGACAAGTTTCTGTGTGGGGTGGAGAAGAAAGGCAAATATGATTGTTAAGGTTAAAAAAGGAAGAAATCAACATAATATATGTCTGAATATATGGATTGGCCTATATATATTTTTCTCTTATTGTCATGCAGTGTTTGTACAGATA
This sequence comes from Phascolarctos cinereus, assembly GCF_003287225.1. NCBI lineage: Eukaryota > Metazoa > Chordata > Mammalia > Diprotodontia > Phascolarctidae > Phascolarctos > Phascolarctos cinereus. The sequence continues at coordinate 179,211,926 of NW_027555625.1, forward strand.
AACGAGAAATAATAGCCCTTATTGCAGCTTTTACAATATTGTTGTCTAGCTACCGCACAACTCCTTCTTTGATTGACTCCTATCACATTTTTCAAGGCCAAACTCCTATGTCCAACCAAATCCATTCTAAATTTAACTCAGTAAGTTTTACAAGCAGAGTGGTGGTCTTTGGTCAATTTCTTTCCATTTGACTAAGTACCAAAACAGAATCATGAAGTGAAAAAATAAAATATAAATATAATATGGCATAGGTTGTACTAGATTCCCAGTGCTTCACTCTAAGTGGCTGGAGATTGTTATATCTGCATAAAGGAAAAAAAAAACTGGAGTATTTCAATGTGAATAACTTTCTCATGCATATTTTGTATATTAATGATTTATTTCTAATGAAGACATGCCTCTAAGTTTAATTGTGTAGGCTTCATTCATATATAAAGAAAAGACCTAGACTTGTGATTTCATCAGTGTCAAGAACATCCAGATGAGAAAATTCCCTCCACCATGCAGGCAGGCACCTTTTACGCAACTTAGAGTTATAAAGAGTTGCCTAGAGCACTGAGAGGTTGAATAACCTGGACAGGGTCACATAGCCATTATATACATATACATATACATATACATATACATATACATATACATATACATATACATATACATATACATATACATACACATACACATACACATACACATACACATATACATATACATATACATATACATATACATATACATATACATATACATACACATACACATACACATACACATACACATACACATATACATACACATACACATACACATATACATATACATATACATATACATATACATATACATATACATATACATATACATATACATATACATATACATACACATACACATATGTCTCTGCATATGTGTGTGCATATATATACACATATACATGTGTGTGTGTGTGTGTGTGTGTGTGTATGTATCAGAGGCAAGATTTGAACTGAGGTCTTCTTGGTTGAGGCCAGTTATGCCCTCTGCTTTTTACAAGTGTATGTATACATGCATGTGTATGTGTATGTGTATACATGTTTATATGTGTGTTCCTGAGTACATGGATATGTGTATTTTTTTCTTATCTCAGTGTCAAGGGACATGTTTTCTCTGAATGTAGGATAGGATGAGACCTCACCCTGCTAGTGTTTGGGCGAGCCACAGTCTGTCCAGGGCACATTTTCCTAATCTGAAAATTGAAGGAGTTGGACTAGATGGTCTCTGAAGTCCCTTCCAGCTTAAGATCTATGAACAGATGAACCTTCCTGTGCTTTGTGGACAATTCAAAAGTGCATGGGTACCAGGAAGTTGGAAGGTATCAAGAGAAAGATGCTCAGTGGTAGACAGGTAAAGCCAACAATTAGCAGGATTATTTTGGGATAAAACTTTTGGAGTATCTTTGGAGGTCAAGGTACTCTTCCATTTGCTCCCTATGTGACCTCGTGCAAGGCACTTCCCTTCTTTTGCTCTCAGTTTCCCTAAATGTAAAATATGTAAAATGAGTGGTTTGAACTAATTGACTTTAAAGGTTCTTTCCAGCTGTAAATCCATGACAATGATTCTAGAGAGCTATAGTATTTCTTGCCAGAGAAACAGTTTGGGGTGGTGGAGGGTATTGAACTGCTCAGACCTAAAGATCTTTCATTAATGGTTAGAAAGTTTAAGTATTATCCCATTAGGGATAGAGTATTTTTTTTTAATACTCACTTCTTGTTACCTTATCTTTGTCTATTATTCCATATTTGGATATGATCTTTCACCTTCTAAGTTCCAAAAACCATCCCAATGTGACCCAGAATGAATAATAGCTCTGAGAAGAAGGAACAAAACAAGGTTGGTATTCACATAAGGAAATAAGACATGGCAGGGAGAATCAGAGAACAAAAGAAAATTGAGAATAAAATGTCACAGATTTCTGAACCCAGGCTCTAAGACCAGGAAGTTTCTGCAGGCACAATGCTTTCATTTGAAATGGGAGCAATAGTATCAGTATACACACACACATACACACACACAAACACACGCACATACATATGCATATGCATGCACAAACACACATACAAACACACACACATATATATGTTGGGAGGATCTAGAGTCAGCTCAAATTGGCTAGCGAGAGCCTATTGTTAAATTTTCATCATGAGCATTTGCAACTCAGAAATCAACAATCTCCACAAACAAGGGCTTGATTTCTTGTTTTATTGATTGTCTAGAATTAAGTGATAGAGAAAATGTTAATAATGCAGACTAAACTTAAAAGGGTGTCATATATCTTGTATTTTTTTTCCAAGAGAGCTAGTAGTTAAATATTTACTAGCACACACTTTTCTGTATCTAAAGTGTTTTATAAACCTTAATGTACTGTATTTAAATTGTTTGAAATAGTTCACTTTATACATTACTTTAAGGTTTATATTTTATGCATATTATCTCATTTGCTCCTCACAAATCCTATGAGGTAAATGCTACTATTATTTCCTTTTTTACAGATGGAAAAATTAATAGTAACAGATTAAATTAATTCCCCAGGGTCATACCACTATTAAAAATCGAAGGCAGAATTTGAGCACCTGTCTTAATATCTCTTAGCCCAGTATTCTATTCATTATGCCATGCTATCTCATTTACACATATTCATACATTTATCTTTTGAAGCAGTAATAGTGAGTAACTATTTTCCAGGTCTACTTATAGTCTATGCTTTTCAGGTCTGGATGATATCTAACTTTAGAACCACAGCCTATATTTGGAACAATACAGTTTTGTTTGTCCTTGAGTCATTTTCAGTCATCTCTTATTCTTTCATGACCCAGTCTGGGTATTCTTGGCAAAGACACTAGAATGGTTTGCCATTTCCTTCTCTGGCTCATTTTACATATGAGGAAACTGAGGCAAACAGGGTTAAGTGACTTGCCTAGGGTCACACAGATAATAAGTGTCTGAGGCAAGATTTGAACTCAGGAAGATAAGTCTTCCTAACTCTAGGCCTAACATTGTATTCACTATGCTAACCAGCTGTCCTAAAACAATACAGTATTAGTCTCATATTATATATGGGAACACTGAGCTCCAGAGAGGTTAACTGATTTGCTGCAAGTTACAGTTTTTCTATGAAAGGTTAGCACAAGAGAAATTTTCCCTCTTTGATTATACTGCCAGGAAGAAAGAATGTGCTATATGGTTTAAGTAAAAGTTAGGTTCTAGCTATAAAAGTAACCATTCTATTGGGCATACCAAAGGTATAACTAGTAATTTCTGTACCTTGAGTGATGGGTATAAAGTAGATTCACTTTAGGTACATCTATTGTGAAAGGAAATACCATGGGATGAGAAGGCTGAACAGGGAATATATCAGGCAGAAGAGAAATTGTTCTAGTATAGTACTTATATCACTTTCTACATTTTCTGCTCAGGAACAAAGCCCAAATCAGTCTACCCTAATTATTATTTTAGTGCTCAGAATAATAATAACCTAAAATTGCATATATATATATATATATACACATATATATATATGTATATATGTGTATACATATATGCACATATACACACATACACACACACAGGGTTGAACTTCTTTCTTGATGTATCTTAGCTCTGCTTTTGACCTTTTCAGTATAAGTGTGTTGGGTTGGGAACAAATGATTGCTAATATACACACATCTGTGTATATCAATAATCATTTATTAAGAGCTAGTGCTTTTGTATAGGCAAATATAAAGTGGGCTCTGCCCTCAAGAACCTTATAATCTCTCAAGGAAGACAACGTGAAAAATGCTGTATAAGTACGTATCTATTTTTTTTTCTATATAATCTTTCTGCCTATGGATCCTCTGAACCAACCTAATCATTTTACACTATTGCTGTTGTTACTATTTAAAGACTTGGACACTGATCTGTTATTAAACAGAATACCTCCAAATTTATCAGATTGGTTGGGCCTTTGTTTTAATCACAGAGATTTGGTCTTAGATGATTCTTGGAAAGTAGATGTTATTTCCAAAATTCCAGATTTCCTTCAGAATAGGAATTTTTGCTGCATCTTTATTATATCACTCAAAGTTGGTTTTAGCCAATAGTTTGTTTTGAGATTTTACACTGAAAAGGCAGGAATTTCATCATGTTAAACCCTATGATATTTTCTTCGGTACATAATAGATGAGGCTTAACCAATATCTCTATGAAGATATGGACTTTTTACCTTACCAAAAATAAGCCTAATACTATAATTATAGAAGTTAATACCTGAGAAAATTGAGAGGAAGTTATTCTTTGAAATGAAAGTATTAGGTTTAAAGCAGAGAGAACCAAAAGCTGGCAATTGGGTGACATCCAAGTGGCACATTGCAAATGAGGACTGAGATTAATGCAGCAAGGCCTAATGTTCTGAAAATCACTGGTCCCCAATTTTACCTCATTACAATAAACCTACTGTCAGAGTAATTAAATCAAACAACCCCAATGTTAAAACTAAAATCAGTGGGGTGCAAAATGGATTTGAGTTAAGATGTGTGGGTCTGGAAGTACAGAATTTCCTTTGCTGGAAGAATTTTACAGAAGGAAATGAAAGAGAAGAACTAGATATATATGAGTGTGTATGTGTGTGTGTGTGTGAGTGCATGTGTGTACATGTGCAGGTGTCTATGTATGTGCATATGTGGGCATGCATGTGTGTTTGTTAGCTTTGAGCATAATGTTCCCTCAAATAAGGAGATGGGTAGCATGGAAGCTCCTTCATGAGGTGGGAATTTTGAGTGGTCAAAGAGACAGTAGAAATAACACTATCTTTGGAGCGAGAGGTCTTGGTTTCAAATCCTGATTCTGACACTTTTACATAGCTGCATGACATTAGTATAATTGATTAACCTTTGCATACACTAGTTTTTTGGTTCGGTTTTGTTTTTTAATTGCAAAAAGAGGGATTTTTGTCTACTAGAATATCCCTGAATTCCTTTCTACCTCTACTTTTATGATCCAATGAAAGGCTATCTTCTAGGGAAGAATTCCCCTAAGTGCTAGATTAGTACCTTTTTTGCCCAGGAGAAAATGTCAAGAAAAGAAGATTCTAATAAAAGAAGCAGATGAGCTGGGGGTGGAGGGTAGCAGGGCATGTGGGGTAGGAAGAAACAATCTTCCAAAATGAACCTCAATTGAGATTTTCCAGAAATGTCAAGCTTTTGTTAGATAATAATATAATAATACAACAGAAACACATAGGTCTTAAATAACATAGGGCATTGTGTTATCTCCAGAACACAGATGGCTCACTGTCCTTGTGTGCTATTAGTTACCTAGCTGAATTCTAAGTGGAATCTGTACTTAGGGACCGAATTCTTAACCCTTTCATGCCCAACAATTTTGATGGAATTGATGGGATTTGAGGTATTGCTTTGATCTTCTGTTAAACCCTGAATCACTTTTTGATTGTACACTAATTGTCAGCTTCCTCATTCAAAAGAAAATGCTTTTTAAAATGTATTTGATCAGAATGTATCTAAGTGAATTTTAGTATAATTTCAATGCTCTCTTATTTAGGGGTTCCTATCTTAAAAAAGAACTATACTCAGGTTATACCCTTATACAGGAGTAATTTCATAGGATAAAATATCTGGAAGTGGAATGCATTTGACATATTATGTAATCCAGATTGTTGGGGGTTTTTTTTGTTTGTTTGTTTGCTTTGTTTTGTTTTTATATTGTGTATTTCTTGAACAGTTTGGTGAATCCTATGAACCCATTCTCAGAATAATGCATACATACACACACATACATATAATTACAAAGGAAACCTATTATACCACAATACAATTGTCAAAATGTATTTTTTAAAACTTCACAGATCCCAGGTTAAGAACCCCTATTCTTTTTTCTTTTCTTTTTTTCAATTATTTTTTCTAATTACATGTAAAGAGTTTTCAACATTATTTTTGCAATATTTTGAATTCCAAATTTTTCTCTCTCCCTTTCTTCCTCCCTCCCTCCCCCAAACACCCTCCTTCCTCCCCAAAACATCAAGCAATCTGATACAGGTTATACATATACAATCATGTTAAACATATTTCTACATCAGTCATGTTGTAAAATAAGAATCAAAATAAAAGAGGGAAAACACAAGGGAAAAAAAAGAGAAATTATCATGCTTCAATCTGCATTCAGACTCTATAGTTCTTTCTCTGGATGTGGATAGCATTTTCCATCCTGATTCTTTTGGAATTGTCTTAGATCACTGTATTGCTGAGAAGAGTTAAGTCTATCACAGCTGATCATTGTACAATGTTGCTATTACTGTATAAAATGTTCTCCTGGTTCTTTTTAATTCACTCAGCATCAATTCATTTAAGTCTTTCCAGATTTTTACGAAATGGCTGCTCATCATTTCATATAGCACAATAGTATTTCATTACATTCACATACCACAACTTGTTTAGCCATTCCCCAATTGATGGCCATCCCCTCAATTTCCAATTCTTTGCCAGTACAAAAAGAGCTGCTCTATATATTTTGCACATGTGGGTCTTTTATCTTTATTTATGATGTGTTTGGAATACAAACCTAGTAGTGCTATTGCTGAATCAAAGGATATGTGCAATTTTATAGCCCTTTGGGCAAAGTTCCAAATTGCTCTCCAGAATGGTTGGATCAGTTCACAACCCTACCAACAACGCATTAGTGTTCCAATTTTCCCACAACTTCTCCAACATTTATCATTTTTCTTTTCTGTCATATTGTCATAGCCAGTCTGATAGGTATGAGGTAGTACCTCAGAGTTATTTTAATTTGCATTTCTCTAATCAATAGTGATTTAGAGCATCTTTTTTGGCTATAGATTCTTTCTCTGAAATTTAGTTTCTTCCTCTGAAAACTGTCTGTTCATGTCCTTTGACCATTTATTAATTGGCGGATGACTTAAATTCTTATAAATTTGAATCAGTTCTCTATATATATGAGAAATGAGGCCTTTATCAGAAACACTGGCTGTAAAAATAGTATCCCAATTTTCTGCTTTCCTTCGAATCTCGGTTGCATTGGTTTTATTTGTGCAAAAACATTTTTTAATTTAATGTAACCAAAATTATCCATTTTGCATTTCATAGTGTTTTCTCTCTCTTGATCACTCATAAATTTTTCCCTTCTCCATAGACCTGACAGGTAAACTATTCCTTGCTCTCTTAATTTGCTTATGGTATCACCTTTTATGTCTAAATCATGTACTCATTTTAATCTTATCTTGGTATGCAGGAATGAGGACTTTGTGGCCTTGAGGCCACATGTGGCCCTCTAGGTCCTCAAGTACAGCCTTTTCACTGAATCCAAAATTCAAAGAACAAATTCTTTCATTAAGGGGATTGTTCTGTGAAGTTTGGATTCAATCAAGGGCTGCACTTGAGGGCCTAGAGGGCCACATGTGGCCTTGAGGCCGCAGGTTCCCCATCCCTGGATAGGGTGTGAGATGTTGGTCTATGGCTAGTTTCTGACATACTATTTTCCAGTTTTCCCAGTAGTTTTTTGTCAGATAGTGAGTTTTTATACAGGAAGCTGGAGTCTTTGGGTTTATTAAACAGTAGATTACTATAGTCACTCACTACTGTGTCTTGTGTATCTAACCTATTCTATTGATCCACCACTCTATTTCTTAGCCAATACCAAATAGTTTTAATGATTGCTGCTCTATAATATAGTTTAAATCTATATGCTATGGCTAGGCCACATTGCTTTGCATTTTTTTTTCATTAATTCTCTTGACATTCTTGATCTTTTGTTCTTCCACATTAATTTTCCTACTATTTTTTCTAGCTCTATAAAATAATTTTTGGTGGTTTGATTGGTGTGGCACTGAATAAGTAAACTAATTTAGGCAGAATTGTCATTATTTTTATTATATTAGCTCAACCTACCTATGCACAGTTGAGATTTTTCAATAGCTTAGATCTGACTTTCTTTGTGTGAAAAGTCTTTTGCAATTGTATTCATATAGTTCCTAGGTTTGTCTTGGCAGGTAGACTCCCAAATATTTTTCATACCTTATTCTTTTTCAACCCCATTATTTTACACATGAGTAAAATGAGACTAAAGTAGGTTAAGGGATTTAAACTCAGAAGCTTACATGCATTTAGTTTAATGGTGAAAAATCTTACAAATTTATTGTTAGCACTTACTTGGTTTAATTACTAGCTTGGTTTACATCTTTTTTAATTAATTTGCTTCCAAGGAAGTGTTTTAAAACCAAAAACAACTTTCAACCCTGTTCCAGGAAAAGCTTTCAGGAAGTACAGCTTTGTATAGGTCAGTGCCCTGCCATTAGAGGTGAACTATCTTCTATCTACCATGTCAGCAACGGAGACAACATGGAGAAATAAGCTTCAGGGGAGGACTGTATAATCATCAATTTATTTATCTTTATTCCACCTTAAATGTCCTCATAATTAGTGTTATAAATATCAAATAAGACAAAAGCAGAGTTATGTGGTAGATTGAAGGTTCTACTTGGAATCAGAAAATGCATGTTCAAATCCTCCATTAAAATAGCTCAATGGTGTGGAGCAAATTACTTAACCTCTTATGTCCTCAGTTTCTGCATTTATAAAACAGGAATAATACTTTCACCTCATGGGGATGTTGTAAAGAAAATACTTTGCTGAACTTAAAGCACCATACAAATAGGAATTATGGACATATAAGTAAACGGAAAATATTTATGAAGTACTTACTGTGTGCCAGGATATGTGCTAGGTTTGGGGGATAAAAAATGAAACAGTTCTACCCTCAAGGTGATTACATCTAAGTGGGGGTGGACAGGGTATATAAATGAGTGGTGGTCAGGGATGGGGATTTTCTTCCTTGAGTCACAGAAATTGCAAGTATAGCCATAGTGCAAAATTCATCATCATTCCCATTCTAGAAGCAATGGTAGCATTGATGTGAATGCTCTTCCTGGAGCTAGACATAGAAAGAGGGGTAAAGGTGGTATCACTTCAGTACTTTGACTGATAAATTACAGATTAAAATTTGCATTTATTAAAATTCCACCAGTTTCTTTCCATATAACCACTAAACCTAAGGAGAGGCTGAATGGCTCCATTTCTATAATCTAAACACATTCTTGTCTTGAATGAAAAGGCAATGAATCATCTACTTTCTTTGTTTAGTGGTCATTGTTTTTTAGACATGTTAAGAGCAAGGGATATATCTGTGTATGCATACTTTTTTTTGAAAAAAACTGAATACTTCACTCCAACTTTAAATATAGCACAATGAATGACTTAAAATACCATCTATGTACTGAGTTGATAAATCTAATCAGGTCATTTATTCTTTATAATTCCATGCAAATTTAGAATGAGAAAAGTGTGTCCACATAGGTAACATGATGAATAGGCTAGCAGAAACAGCTGTAGTTAAGGAGCTGTCACAATCTCCATTCTTTCCAAGAGTTTACAAGTGACTGATAAGAATTCCTGGTCTGAAATGGTGTAGGAAACCTTTTTTATCCCTCTCTGTGTAGGTTTATTAGAGATTCACCCAGAAAGGTACCTTTGGCTTATCAAATTCACTCATCTTCACTTTAATTAGGTGGGTGAATGTCTCTAGTTATGTTTTTGACATTTGTGGGGTGAAAACTAAAGTGGCAGTGGAGGCTTAGGATGCATGTGCTATTATGTAGCAGTTTTAATCCTGTCTTTTGTATGACTGCTATTCATAAAGGGCACAGAATAGCTCGAGCGGGAAAGCAAGGTGATAGCCTGCCAGACAGTCTAACAAACAGAGTTGATCTATATACATATACACACATATATACACATTTATATGTGTGTGTGTGTATATATATATATATATACACACATATATACACATTTATATGTGTGTGTGTGTGTATATATATATATATACATATATATAATACATATACATATATACAAATATACATATATACTCCTATATATGTGTATGAACACTTATATGTACATTATATAATTTCTAAGAGTACACAGAGCACTTAAGAAAACCACATATATGTGAATCTGTATACACATACACACATACCTATATGTATATGTGTATATATAAATGTATTATGTATATATAGTTATAAAATACTCAAATTATAAAATTTTCCAGGGCTTATGGCTCCATAATATGAACCCAGAAGAAGAAGCATTTTCCCTTCAACTTCGTGACTTGTACCATCTGTTGATATCACACAATTATGGAAAATGACATCTTACTAAGGAGATGAAAGCAGAAGGACTCCTTCAAGTCAATGACTAAAACACTTCTAAGAGTCAACAGCTTCATCAACTTATTCTTTGATACTTGCAGGGATAGTTAAGGCAGAGAAATGAGCCAGACATATTTCTTTTCTGCTTTCTTTCCTGGCTTAGTACACACTCACTTCCCTGATTAAGGGGCACATATGCATCAAAGCAAGTATTCTTGGGGGACACAGAAAAGAAAATGGAAAGAAATATGTTTGCAGGAAATGGTACCTGCCCACAGATCATTTATAGTTTATTTATTGTAAAGTGGCAGTTGTGGCTTTAGAGAAAGACCTCAGGTCTGAAAATCAAAAGATCTAGGTTCCTTTTATATGCGACTTTGGGCAAGGCACTTCTTTTGTCTTGGAATCAGTTTCTGAATTAATAAATGAATAAATAAGTAAATTAAAAAGGCATTCACTAAGTGCTTACTATATGTCAAGGAACTGTGATAAGCTCAGGTGATATAAAGAGACAGTTCTTGCCCTCAACAAATTCGTAGGTGGAAATGATACTTAGGAGGGTTCATTTTCAGCAACAATAGAAAGGCTCAGTGATCCTTAGGTTGCAGTAGCAAGGAAATTGGTAATAAAATTTTGTGTGTTATTTACATTGAGAAATCTCTCTCTCTCTCTCTCTCTTAAGTTGAGCAACTTGATGGTGCCAAGAACTTCGGAGGTGAGAACTTCATTTCTGGGTCTTCAATAGCTGTTTCTGTTGAGGAAGATTGGGGAGGGGATATGTAGCACTACAACACTGCCTGAGGCCACAGTTGAGCCAGATCTCTTTAGGGGTTATTATAATAGATGGCTATCGTCAGTGTGTTCTATAAGCAAAAGTCATAGCCTAGGGGTGCTATCTCTTTCCAGGACAATTGCACACAGGGTATTGAGTTGTCTTCACTGTGATCTAAAGGAAAGTAGTGGTTTGGTGGTGACAGTGGTTTGTCAATTCCCTGCCTGGCAATGCCATTTCCTATCTTTCCTTTCAGGACAATTGCTCTTCCACGAAGGCCGGCTGTCTTATGTCCTTGCAGGTATTGATTGGTGGATTTTATTTTTAGTGAAGGGGATTGCAGGACTGGTCCCCATAGTGTTTGCTCCTCCTAAATGATAGCTCTAGAAGCAATTAAGCTCTTCTCTTCTATAAAATGATAAAGACAAATTCAGTGATATCAATGATATTTACCAGCTCTGACACTATGATTTCAGGTTTATTTAAATGATCATCCTTAAAACAAATGAACATCCCTTCTTTTCCTTGATCTATTCCTTTATCTCTTCTCTCCTTCTTGCCTAAATTCATTGGAAAAAAAAAAACCTATCTATATTAACCACCTCTGCTTCCTTTCCTAGCACTCTCTTCTAAACTGAATGCAACCTAGCTTCCAACTTCATCATTCAACAGAATCTGCTTCTTCCAAATTTAACAATGATCTTTTAACTGATAAATCAGTTAGCCTTTTCTCAATGAAAATTCATTATTTTTTTATGTCTCCGTAGCATATGACACTGCTGGTCACCTCTTGCTGGATTCTGGGTTCTCTTACTTTTCTGCTCCTTCTCACTCTCCTTTGCTGTATTTTCATCCAGGTCACACCTATTAACTATAGGGGACCCTAAAGTCTCAATCCTGTGCCCTTTTGTCTTTTCTTTGCACTATTTCTCAGTGATCACATCAGGTCCCATGATTTCAGTTATCATCTACATAGAGATGATTACTGGATCTCTCTATTATTAATCTCTCTCCTCAATTCTAGCTCTTCATAGTTAACTACCTTTTGGACTTCCTAAACTGGATGTCCCGAAAAGGAATGACTAAATAAAATGTGGTATATCAACAAAATGAAAATTGCTACATTGAAAGAAACAATAAATAGGATTAGACAGAGAAGCATGGATGACAAAGGAAGTAATGTAAAGTGAAGCATGACTCTCAGATCTCATGAATTTATCAAAACCAGGAAAACAATGTGCACAGCAACTGCATCAATACAAATATAAAGAACAAGGAGAACAACATGATTGAAACTGAATGCTATGAAATTATAATGTTCAAGCCTGGTCCCAAAGAAGAAATACGAGAAAACATCCCTTCTCTCTCTCACTATATGTAGATAGATAGATAGATAGATAGATAGATAGATAGATAGATAGATAGATAGATACAGATATAATCTTTGCATATTTTATATGTAGGAAACATAACCTGGAATGTCAGACTTTAGTTTTTATTTGTTTAGCTTTGCTGAAGAGCATTCCCTCCCTACCCCCCATCCTCTTTTGTTCTTGATGTTTTTCAAACTCTCTCTCTAGAAGGGGAGAAATAGGGATATAATGGGAAAAATTAGATTATGAAAAAAAGATATTAGTAAAATTTTATTTTGAAAAATGAAAGTCTTCAGGATCTGGATTTAGTACAATAAACTACAGCTACCAAACAATATACCTCATTGCCAAACAAGTTATTCAGCAGGGAGTTGATGTGATGAATAACTAGAAATATATCTTTAAAAGGCTAACTAATGTTATACTTAACTGCATATATAACTACCAGATTGACAGCCCCTTCTAAAATGGTAGATTGTTGCTTATAAAAATAATTTGTGACTGCAGGTGTAAGCTCTCTAGCAATCACACAGAAAGTCACTATATAAATCTAAACCTTTTCATTATTACTCTTTAATTTTTTCTCATTTCAAGCTAATTCCTCTGATTTAAGTATTTGTTAACAAATCCTAAATTTGTTTTGAAAACTAAGAATAGAAACATGTTTTACTCAGCTCTTGCCTAATACTGTACAGTGACAGGTCTCCCCACACACACATATACACACACAAATTTCTTTCCATAGATTCAGCTGGATCTAAGCTCAGACCAGAGTAGAGGAATAGGATGCCTACATAGAATTAACAGGCTCCAGACCTTCTCTGCATTTCTCTGACTTATGTTTAGAAAGCAAATGAAAGCATAACTCAAGGACTGTGATGATGCTCCAGGAGAATCACAACACATGTTACCCTTTCTATTCCACACCCATGGCAAAAGTGGATGGATGTGTAAGAACACAGAGGTGGGAGGTGAAAGGAGGGTTATGTCTTTTAATAATCTTTTTTTGCAAATCTCCTAAGGGTATATTCAACTAAAAGTTTAGGTTTCCCAGTTTCAGATTTATAGGCTAGAAATACAGGATTATCACAGTATTTTGATACATTCAAGCATCTAGAATTTCATTGCTATGGAAACTATCTTCACTAATTCTGATCACAAGCTCTCTAGGACTTTTATTTTCATGTATAACAATTTGTGCCTCCCCCTCATTAAAGTATTAGAAATAGCCCATAGTATTAAAAATAACTCTATTCCCCTTAATGTTACTACCTTTCTTTTCTCTAATTTATCCTGTAAATAGCTACATAAATAGCTTTTGTATTTAGTTGTTTTCCTGCTGTCTCCCTGGTTAGACTTTGTGCTTCTTGAGATCACGAACTGTCTTTTGCTTTTCTATGTATCCCCAGGGCTTACCACAATGCCTGGCATATAGTGAGTGCTTAATAAATAATTATTAAATGACCAATTTATCTTATCAAATTATATGAAAACAGTAATGCATAGCTCTGTTTATTAGAACATAAGCTCCCTGAAAGGGGATGTTTCATTCTTTGTATTGGTATCTCTCACTTCTAACACAGTTCCTAGGACACAGTAAATGCTTAATAAATGCTTGCTGATTGGTTGATTTCTTTAAAATTGTCTTGTTCTATTCAATTACGTTTTAAATAGTTCAGAGAGGGAAATGGGCTTGTTCCCTTTAAGAAAGCATTTTGTGCCAGAGAATTTTAATGTATTATTAAACCACTGGGAACTTGCAGAACTTAGTAAAGAAACTAGTTCTCTAATCGCTAGGTGATCATTGAGATGGAGAGGATTGTGAGGATTCAGTAAAAATCATAGCCAATGAAACCCTCACCTGTTAGGAAAGAGACCAGCATGTGGTATTACATAGTTTAGGACAGGTTACTGACTACCTATGAGCAATTGGAGAGCAATCACATTCTTTTATGCCTTGAAGGTCAAGTTATTAGGAATGAAGAAACCACCCAGTAGAAGTCAATTTCCCAGATTAAAAAAAAAAAAAAGACAAACTAGTTAGGAGAACTATTATAAGAGTTAGCAGATCTAAGTAGTTAAACATCATCTCCGATAAGCTTCAAGCACATAAATTTTGGCATGAGGCCAATCTGCAGTTAAATGTACCTGGGGAAGAGTATCAGTTCGGTTGTTCAGTTATATCTGACTCTTTGTGACCCCTTTGGGGTTTTCTTGGTAAAGACACTAAAGTAGCTTGCCATGTCCTTCTATAGTTCATTTTACAGATGAGGAAACTGATATAAACAGGGTTAAGTGACTTGACCAGGGTCATACAACTAGTAAGTGTCTGAGGCCAGATTTGAATGCAGGAAGATGAGTTTCCTTGACTCTAGGCCCAGCACTCTATCAATTGCACCACCAAGCTGCCCCCAAGGAAGAGTATTTATGTTTGTTTTTTTAAACACTCAAATCATAAGTAGGAACAAGTTAAATATTTAGTCTTAAAATAATAAAGCAAATCATTGTCAGGTAAAACAGTAAGTAATAGTGATGGTAATGGCAGACTTCCACAAAAGGACATTTTGGTACCACATTGTGGTATGGAAGTTGCTGAATTCCCAGTATCTTAATGGCCAAATAAAATTTCTAGCATGTCTTTCAAAGCTGGAAAGACTTTACTATATGCCCAGTGAGTTGGATTCCATTCCAGGTATTTGAACACCAATTTAGATAAATTGAAAAAGGTTATCACAAAAGGTTAGGCAACAAACTACTTTTGTTCCCCACTATAAGCATTCACAGAATCATCTAGCAAGATGTAGAGAGGTTTTGATATACTTCTGTAGAGAGCTACAGATGAAACACAGGTCCTTTGAAGCAGGTTGTCCCTAGAAATTTCTTTAAGATGGTAATGAACTTTAAGATGGTAAAGAAATAGCAAAACAGTTGTGCCTCTTTAAATCTTGCTTTACATTAAAACATACTTTTAAAATGTACAATAAATGTTAGTGTGAGTACCCAGAGGATTATGCTTTCAATTTTGATAGTTTATTTTAGTTTAAAATATAACCCATTGAATTATAGGCTAATGGGTAATCTCATTTTTCCATCTGAGGAAGTTCTGTAGGCAGTTGATTGAGTCTAAAAATCAGGGGGAAAAAAGATCCCCAGTTCATGAAAGCTCCCTGAATTGAAGCCCTGGAGGGAAAAAAAAATTGTGAAGAAAATCTGCTGGAATACTCATACCTAACCTTACGAGCACTGTGACTTTAATTAAGGAAACAGATATAAACTCAGAATTCTCAATAAACATATAAACTCTGTTCCTATGTATATGTGACATCGTTACAAAACTGTTGATAAAAAACAAATTTGGAAGGCCAACATAATTTCCTAGGTGTGAACCATTTTATATAGAAATATCCTTAATTCTCTAGTTTAATTTCCTTCCTTCAACACAGGAAACAATGCCCTTGAGGCCCTTGCCTCATGAGAGTACTTATGGAATCTGCAAACTCATGACAAATTATTTTATCTGCAATTCTTGACTGTATCAGCAAGCCAAAAAGTGAATTGCAGTTTTTGAGTACATTAATATCTATAAACTAGCCATTAGGGTTCTGTGACCACAAAGAATTGTAGACACATTAATAGTCTCTGTTAAATACTCAAAAGTCTCTTATCTGACCACATAAGCATTTTACCTTCCTTTAAATTACTGTTCACTTGTTCCTAGGAGGTGCTTCTTATTTCCTTCCACAACTGAAAAAAGATTGAAAGACTGGAGAATGCACCTTAAAGGCACTGACTAGTGAAATATATAATACCGTGATAAACTGTCAGATTTACAACTACTATACTGGGTCGTTACTGTTTCATTCTCATTCAACAGATTTTTAATGATTCTTTCCACACAATTTACATATATAATAACCAGTAAAGTAAATCTGAAGGGAAAACATGGCAAAGTAGATAAAAGACTAGTCTCAGCTTCAGGAAGGTATGAAGTGTTAATCTGCATAAGAAAGAGAGATTTCACATTGAGAGTTCCCTATATGAATGAAATCATAGCTTCAGTCCTTTTCTTCTAATCTTTCCCCCCCCAAACAAATAAACAAACAACAAAAGGATAAACTAGTTGAACTCACTCAAGACATCACATTTATTTAAATTCTTTGTCATTCTGAATTTGTTTGCCCTTTTTAGTAAAGCTGATCTTAATTAATTCATTTGGTATTCAAAGTAATAGGACTAATCATAAAGATTTCTTTTGAAATTCACATGGGTGTCACAGGTACTCCCAAAGAAGTTGCTCCATTATATAACATTTGTTAATGGATACTTAGAATAAGTTCAGTTTAGAATAGATCATGTAATACTTTATAACAGACAGGTTTTGTAAAGGCCATTGAGAAATGCATGATCAAAACACAGCACACGGAAAGAATGCAGCAAGCCCCATTAGCAAATAACAGGTTTGACTTGCCTATCTTGTACCTTGAAAGTGTATCCATTAAAGTTAGCCAGTGACCAGCCACGGATCCATGGCGATGAATGCATAATTTTGTTGATGCTCAGTAGCCTCATGTATATTAATGGAAAGAGGGCCTAGATGTTAGTCATTTTCAAAGGAAGGAGCAACAACACACAGATACACACACACACACACACACACACACACACACATCCCTTTTTATTTTAGGGACTGGATTGTCACTTGGAATACAAAAAAAGATCAGAGCTTGAGCAGGTATATTACTAGGTTTTTCTTTATTTTAAAACTCAGAATACAATTACATGAGCACTCAGAATCATTAAAAATCTTTGATCACTACGCATAAGCCCTATGATGTGACACAAAAAAAATAAATTTTGACAAATATATAGATTAGATGAAACGCCCATGAAAAAACAGAGCGTGCTCTCTCTCTCTCTCTCTCTCTCTCTCTCTCTCTCTCTCTCTCTCTCTCCCCATCTTCCCCTTTCTCTTCCTCTCTCTCTCTCTTCTCCCTTCCCGAATGGAAGAAAGGACTAAGAGGATTAAAATGCTTTAATTATGCACCTTAAATGCCAAAAATAGACAGATCCTGCTCACACAGAGTTCACACTTTAGTGTTAGAGGAGACAACACATATATAAGGGTTCAGCTACAAGTCTGATGCAAATTCCTTGAAGTAACAAGAATGGTGGGGTAGATGGCAAGGCCTAGAGATATTTAGGATACATGTCAGAGTAGTACCCAGAGGTATGGAGACCATAACAACACAGCAGATGATAAAGTCTGGTTGTCCTCAATCTCACTGGAAAATCATCTGAATGGTCTCTCCCTTAAATATCTACAGCCTACTAAAATTTTGAAAACCAAGTTAAAATTTTACTAGAAAATTTTAAATTGCAAGGTTCTTACACAATCATTTTCTGAAAAAAATTAAAAAACTACAAATCTTTTCAAAATGGTTTCAAAACCATATCAAAGAAAGTATTAAAATTTTTCAAGTTAATTTAGAAAGAAGTCATTTTCATAATTTAATATAGACCATTGTCTGGCAACCATATAAGTTTTCTTGCACATTTAGTCTGATTTTTTATGGCACAAACAAAAAGATTAATTGATTTTCAGTAATTAAGATGTGAATTACAAAACTTCAAAGACTTTCTTGGTCATTTCTTATTGAGAAATATAAGATCACAGATTTAAAGTTTCAAGGGATATTAAACAATAGCTAGTTTAATTCCTTCATTTTACAAAAGAAGCTATTGTCCAAAAAGATTACATGACTTGCACTAAGACATGTAGATTATAAAGTAGCCAAACTAGGATTGACCTCAAACTTTCTAACTCCAAATCTGGCATTCTTTCCACTGTACCACAGTACCTACTGTAGATACAATTTGTTGGGGGGGAAATCATTCATTCAATTTTCCTTCTATTTATTGTTGGTGTTCATTTTATTTTTAATTTTGAGTTCCAAAATCTCTTCCCCTCAACCACCCATTGAGAAGAGAAGCAATATTGTATCAATCATACATATGAAGTCATACAAAACACATTGACATATTAGCCATGTTGTAAAAACAAAACAATAAAAAGTAAGAAACATAAAGTTAAAAAGTTATGCTTCAATCTACATTCAGAACTCATTAGATCTCTTTCTGGACATGGACAGCATTTTTTGTCATCGGTCACTTGGAATTGTCTTGGATCACTGTATTGATCAGAGTAGCCAAGTCCATCACATTTGATCACTTTTACAGTATTTCTGTTACTGTGTATCATGTTCTGTTTATTCTACTCACTTACTTTTTGCATCAGTTCACTTAAGTATTGCCAGGTTTTTCTGAAACCATCCTGCTCATCATTTCTCAGATCAAATTAGTACTCCAATACAATCCTAAACCACAGCTTCTTTCAGCCATTGCTCAATTTGTGAGTATCTCCTCAATTTGCAATTCTTTGCCACTGCTAAAACAGCTTCATCAAATACTTTTATACAAAAACTCCTTTGCCCTTTTCTTGATGTCTTTGGAATACAGACTTAATACTGGTATTACTAGGTCACATCCTATGTATAGTTTTATAAGTCTTTGGGCATAGTTCCAAATTATTCTCTGGAATGGTTGGAGTATTTCAAAGGTTTGCAAAGAAGTATTAATGTACCTGTTTTTCCACATTCCCTCCAGCATTTATCATCTTCCTTTTCTGTCATGTTAACCAATCTTATAGGTATAAGGTGGTATTCCAGAGTTGTTTTAATATGTATCTCTAATCAATAGTGATTTTGAGCATTTTCCATGTGCCTAATGATAGCTTTGATTTCTTCTTCTGAAAATTGACTGCTCACATCAATTGATCATTTATCAATTGGGTTATGTTGGGGTTTTTTAAAATAAATTTAACTTAGTCCTGTACTCATGAGAAATGAGGCCTCTATCAGAGAAATGATGTAACTTTTTCTTAATTGGTTTCCCGCTTTCCTTCTCATTTTGGCTACATTGGTCTTATTTGCAAAACCTTTTAAATTTCATGTAATCAAAATTAGTCATTTTACATCTTGTGATTTGCTCTGTCTCCTCTTTGGTCATACACTCTTCCCTTATCCATAGATCTGACAGGTAAAATTCTCCATGCTACCCTAAATAGTAATGACACCAAAGTTTATGTCTACATCATGTACCCATTTTGACCTTATCTTATGGTATCAGAAGTTGGTCTATGCTTATTTTCCATCAAACTTCTCTCCAGTATTCCCAGAAATTTTGGTCAAATGGTGAATTATTGCCCCCAGAGCTTGGATCTTTGAGTTTATTAAACACTAAATTACTATGGTCATTTACTATTGTGTGTTGTATACCTGATCTGGTCTACTTATCCATTAATCTATTTCTTAGCCAGTACAAGATTGTTGTGATGGTGACTGCTTTGTAATACATTTTGAAATATGGTATCGCTAGGCCACTTTTTTTTTAATTTTATTGCCTTGACATTCTTAACCTTGTGTTCTTCCAGATGAATTTTGTTATTATTATTCTACCTTCCTAAAATAAGTTTTTGGTAGTTTGATTGACATGGCACAGAATAAGTAAATTAGCTTAGGTAGAACAGTATTTTTAATTATATTGGCTTAGCCTGTCAATGAGCAATTAATATTTCTCAATTTTTTAAATTTACATTTGTGTAAAAAGTATTTTGTAATCATATGCATCATAGCCTTGGGTTTGTCTTGGCAGGTGGACTCCCAAGTATTTTATATCATCCACATTCAAAAAGAGAATTTCTCTATTTCTTCCTGTTGGGTTTTGTTGGTAATATATAGAAATGCTAATGATTTATGTGGGTTTATCTATAGGCTGCAACTTTGCTAAAGTTGTTCTTTCATCTAATTTTGTAGTTGATTCTCTTGGGTTCCCTAAGTATGCCATCACATGATGTGCAAAGAATGATAGTTTTATTTCTTCATTGCCTATTTTTATTCCTAAGGGCAGCTAGGTGGCCCAATGGATAGAGCACCAGGCCTAAAGTCAGGAAGACCTGAGTTCAAATTCAGCTTAGACATTTACTACTGTGTCACCCCGGGCAAGTAACTTGACTCTATTTGACTCCGTTTCTTCATTTGTAAAATGAACTGGAGAATGGCAAACAACATTTTTATTCCTTTAATTTCTTCTTGTCTTATTGCTATAGCTAGAATTTCTGATAAAATATTGAATAATGGCAGTGATAGTGGACATGCTTGCTTCACACCTGATCTTACTGGGAAAGTTGCTAGATTGTGCCCATTATAGAAAATATACATTTGGTTTTAGACAAATACCACAAGAAAGGCTCCATGTATTCCCACGCTTTTTAGTATTTTTAAGAAAAATTGGTGTTATATTTTTGTCAAAAGGTTTTTCTGCACCTGTTGAAATAATCCCATCTTTTTCTGTTATTGATGTGGTCAATTATGCTTATAGATTTCCTAACATTAAATGAACTATGCAGTCTTATAACAAATTCCACCTGGTCATAATGTATGACATTTGTGATATATTGTGATCATCTCCTTCTTAATATTTTATGTAAAATTTTGGCATGAATATTTATTAGAGAATTTGGCCTATAGTTTTCTCTTTCCCCCTCCTACTCCTTCTTCTTCCCCCCTCTCTCTCTCTCTCCTCTTCTTTCCTCTCTTCTACTGGGTCTAACTATAAAAAACATATTTGTGTCATAAAATAAATTTGATATCACTCCTTTACTTATTTGTTTTTCCAAATAATTTATATAATAATGTGATTTCAAATCAGTAGCTTTTCAGTTATCTCCAACTCCTTGTGACCCCATTTGGGGTTTTCTTGGCAAAGATCCTGGAGTGGGTTGACATTTCCTTCTCTAGTTCTTTCTACAGAAGAGGAAACTGAAGCAAAAAGGGTTAAGTGACTTACCTGGGGTCACAGAGCTAGTAAGTGTCTGAGGCCAGATTTGAACTAAGGAAGATCAGTCTTCCTGATTCCAGGCCTATCACTCTGTGTACTGTTACTCTTTGTCCCTTAAATGTTTGGTTCTAGTTTTGGGCATTTTTTCCTTAGGAACTTCATTTATGGCTTCTTCAATTTCATACCTAAGAAAGGGTTATTTAAATATTCTATTTCCTCTTTTGTTAATCTTGACAATTCATACTTTTATAAATATTCATTTCACTTAGATTGTCAGTTTGACTGACATTCAGTTAGGCAAAATAACTCCTAATAATTGCTTTGATTTCATCTTCATTGGTGGTACATTTACTCTTTTCATTTTTGATACCGGTAATTTGATTTTCTTCTTTCTTTTCTTAAAATCAAATTAACCAATTGTTTGTCTATTTAATTGTTTATTTTTATTAAAACAACTTCCCACCTTTATTAGTTCAATATTTGTTGAGGGCGGGGTATAACTTTCAATTTTGTTCATCTCTCCTTTGATTTTTAGGATTTCCATTTTGTGGCTTTTTTTTTTACTTGCTATCCCAATTCACTGCTCTTGCTCTCTTTTACTGAGGTGCATGTTTAGGTATATTAATTTTCCCCTAAGCCCTGCTTTGGTTGCATTCCACAAATTTTGTTATGTTATCTCCACTTTAATTATTTTGATGAAATTATTTATTGTTTCTATAATATGTTATTTGACCCACTTATTGTTTAAGATTACATTAATTAGTTTCTAATTAATCTTTAATTTATGCTTTCATAATCCTTTATTGAATACAATTTTTATTGCATTATTTTCTGAAAAGGGTATATTTAATACTTATGTTTTCTTTAATTTGTGAGATTTTTATATCCTAACACAGTCAATTTTTCTAAAAAGTTACCATAGATAGATGAGAAAAAGTTATACTCCTTTCCATTACCATTCAGTTTTTTTAGAGGTCTATTATGTCTAATTTTTCTAGAATTTTCATACCCTTAGCTTCTTCCTTGTTTATTTTGTGGTTAGATTTGTCTAGCTCTGAGAGGGGAAAGTTTAGATCCCCCACTAGTATTGTTTTCTTGTCTATTTCCTCCTATAACTCATTTAACTTTTTTATTTAAGAATTTGGATGTTATTCTATTGTCTACGGTGCATTTTAGCAAAATATATTTTCCCTGATAATATCTTCTAATTAGATCTATATTTGATTTTGCTTTTTCAGAGAGCATGATTGCTACCCGTCTTTTTTACCTCAGCTGAAGCATAATAGATTCTGCACCAGTCCATCATTTTAATCCTCAGTGTGTCTGCTTCAAGTGTGATTCATCTAAAGAACATATTGTTGGATTCTGGTTTCTAATCCATTCTGCCATCTGCTTCTGTTTTATGGATGAATTCCTCCCATTAGCATTCACAGTTATGATTACTGACATTGCATTTCCCTCCATCCCATTTTCTTCTATTTATCCTATTTATGTAGAGTCCTAACTGTCCTAATAACAATAATGTCCTTAAGAGTTAAAAATATAATTTTCCCATATAAGAATGTAAAAAGTTTAACCTTTTTGAGTCCCTTACAACTTTTCTTTCGCATTTAGCTTTTAATGCTTCTCTTGAGTCTTATATTTGAAAGTCAAATTTTCTATTCAACTCTGATCTTTTTCATCAGGAATACTTGAAAGCCTTCTATTTCATTGAATATCTGTTTTTCCCCCTGAAGGATTATATTCAGTTTTACTGGGTAGGTTATTCTTATTTGTAATCGTAGCTCCTTTACCTTCTTGAATATTATATTTGAAGCTCTCCGCTCCTGAAACACAGTAGCTGCTAAGTTTTGTGTGATCCTGACTCTGGCTCCATGATATTTGAATTGTTTCCTTCCAGCTGCTTCAAGTATTTTCTCTTTGACCTGTGAACTCTGGAATTAGAGCATAATATCACTGGAAATTTTCATTTTGATGTCTCTTTTAGGAAGTGGTAGGTAGATTCTTTCCATTTCTGTTTTACCTTCTGCTTCTAGGATACTAGGGCAGTTTTCATTCATAATTGCTTAAATTTGATATCTAGGTTCTTTTCTATGATAGCTTCCAGGAACTCCAATAATTTTAAAATTATCTCTCCTTGATACATTTTCTGGGTCAGTTGTTTTTCTGTTGATGGATTTTACATTTTCTTATTCTTTTTTATTCTTTTGACTTTTTATTGTTCTTTAAGTATCATGGAGTCATTAGCTTTCAGACACAATTATAATTTTTAACTAATTATTTTCTTCAGTGAGATTTTGCATCTTTCTCCCCATTTGTCCAATTCTGCTTTTCATAGGAGTTATTTTCATCAGTAATATTTTGTATCTTTTTCTTCATTTGGCTAATTCTGTTTTGTAAGATGCTATTTTCTTCAATATTTTTTGTGACTCTTACCAAGCTATTACTCATCCTCATAATTTTCTTACATCGCTCTCATTTCTTTGTCCAATTTTCATTTTACCACTTATTTGACTTTTTAAACCTCTTTTTAAAATTCTTCCAGGATGGTTTGCATCAAATTCACATTTTTCTTTGAGGATTTGCTTGTATTTGTTTTGATATCATTATTTTCTTCCGAGTTTGTGACTTGATCTTCCCTGTTCCCATAATAGCTTTTGATGGTCAAGTACTTCTTTTGTCATTTACTTAATTTCTCAGCCTATTTCTTGACTTTGAATTTTATGTTAAAGTTGGTCTTTCTTCCTGGGGTGGGAGTAGGAGAGCACTGTCCCATGCTTTAAGCTTTTTCACAATGCTTTTTCAAAGTGACTTTTGGGGGATTCAAAGTGTTTGGAGTTTCTAATTTGTTGTGATCCGGTTAAAGGTGTAGTCACCAACCCCTTTTAATCACAGGTTATATTGCTCCTCAGGGTCCTGGGGGAAAAAAAAAGTCTCACTCCAGCCTTCTCTAGACTCTGATGCTCCAGAATTTTATTTGATGCATTATTTTAAAGTTGTTTGGATGGGGATGTTGGGAGAGCTCAGCTGCTTCCTTTACTTCACCATCATGCTTCTACCCCCAAAATCTAACTTGTTGAAAAATTAAACAGAACTGATCAAATTATTTTTTCTCCATGTTGCCAATAACTACTTTTTCTTGTCCTTGTTTTCATTTGTTAACATTTTAACTGTGAGGAATCAAACTGACTTGACCTCAACTAAACAACTTGAGAGATATATTTGCTCTCCAAGACTAATGGCCCTTTCTTTGTAGAGATGCAGGACAATGCCCAGTGCGTGTGTGTGTGTGTGTGTGTGTGTGTGTGTGTGTGTATGTGTGTATAATACATACATTGCATACATTCACATATACATATACATATACATACATACACACACAAATTACACACTTATATATAGGTATGCACTACATATATATGTATTGTGTATATGTATGCATGTATGCATGAATGTATGTATGTATGCATGCATGTGTGTATATATGTAAAATACTTTGCCCTTAAGTGGCAGAAATTAAAGGAACTAGTGCTGTTTCTCTCCCAACCACTCTGTTTCCATTGGAAACTAAAATGCATCAAAGAATAATGGGTCCAAATACATCTGGAATGCAGTGTCCCTGATGGTAATATAGTACATTAATGGTTTTAATAGATTATGATTGAAAGGCTACAGTGTCTTTCCAAAACATTGGGGAGATACTAGAAAACAAAAACAAAGCATACAACACACTGGAAGAGTACAAGAAGACTTGCCATATTTTAGTCTGATAAACCAAAGCAAGGAACACTAAAAAATTTGAAGATAAGATTTGTACATTTGAACTCCTGTATTCACATAAAATTATACACATGTTATTATGAGGTAAATTGTATATTTCTTTCATATTTTTCTAATACTTTTAAAATCTTTTTTTAATATTGAGAATTTTACTACTATTACAACTTACCAATAACTTGGGATAGGGGAAGGAATTTGTATGCCCATTTTGAAGATGAGGAAAGAGTCCATCTGATAAAGATCTGGATACTGACTGAAGTAAAAGGAAAATTTATTATTGGGTCACTGAATTTCCCATTTGCTTAAAATATGTAGCTCACACAACACAGTGTGGTGTAAGAGAAATTAGTAACCAGCACAGTTGGGTTATAATCCTAGAAGTATGATCTTAGACCCCACAAGCAATTTCTCCTGACCTATTTCCTTATACTTAAAAAAAAATGGAATAATAAAAATTAGAAGAAGGAGGAGGGAAGGAAGGAAAGAAGGAAGGAAGGAAGGAAGGAAGGAAGGAAGGAAGGAAGGAAGGAAGGAAGGAAGGAAGGAAGGAAGGAAGGAAGGAAGGAAGGAAGGAAGGAAGGAAGGAAGGGAGAAAGGGAGAGAGGGAGGGAGGAAAAGAAAGACTCGAAAGAAAAAGGAGAAGAGGTGTTTGGACTAAATAATATCCTTTCAACCTGAAATGTTCTATGACTCTCACAGCAGATTTGAAGCATACTTAAAGATCTACTTGGGATATTTAGAAATGAAACAAATCAGCAAATATTTTCAAAGACTCTCAAGAAAAAAGAGTAGACTGTGTTATCTTTTCTACTAAACAAATACCTCTAATATCTCTTTGCGCAAAGGAAGATAATTATTGAGTCATTCAGGAAGAAATGTTTTTCCTAATAAAATTAGGTTAAAAAAAATGCCTTTTAAAGGACACCATTTTAAATCCAGATTGAGTAAAAATGATTTTTAAAGATGCTAGCTAAATTCTATAGAGCATTATAACATTTTGAAATAACTATGAAAGAAATTATGCAAACTGAAAGCAAAATAAGTTACACTTTTAAATGTTGTTTTGATTAATACTATCTCTTAGCTAGAGACAATAATTTTTTAAACAAAAAATATCTTAGAATAAAGAAAGTTCAGAATAAACAATTCTGACCTAATAATGATTTTATTCTTTTTTGGTTTAGAAAAGTTTGATTATAATAAAAACATTTTTCATATCTCCTTTGAATCTGTAAGTTAACCATGTTATAGAATTCTAGAAGGGTTTGGACTAGAATGGACAACTTGGGTAGCTACACAGGGGACAACTTACAAGATGATTAAATAAGGAACTTTGATATGTTTCTCCCTTTCTCCTTGATCTTGAACTGTCCTAGGACTCATCTAGGACCTCCGGGTAAGACTCATTGCCACTGGGGACACCTTTACTTCTTTCTGCTTGACTGATCATGTGACTTGAATAAGACAGGAGTCAACAACCCTATTCTTTCCACTGACTTGGATAACCACTATGCCTTATCATCTAAATTACACTATCTCCTAAAGTCTTAAAGGCTTTGCCATCTCTTCTGCTTCAACAACTTCCAGGAACCCCCTCCCACACTGTCATCTGATCTACTTATGTAACCTAAAGACCTCTGGTTTCTTCATTCTGAAACTTTCCATCTGCCCTCCAAATGAACTTTCTTACTTATGTTATCCTTCAATTAAAATATGAGCTTCTTAATAGCAAGGATTATCTATATTTTTCTATTTGCATATCTAATCCTTAGCACAGTGCTTGAAAATAATAGTCAATCCTTTTTTATTTATTCATTCATCCATCCATACTTAAGTAGATTGATATATGATCCCAGTCAACTAAGAAGTATTTATTTATTAAGTATGTACTATTTGCCACGTACTGTGCGGAGGTAAGGATACCAAGAAAAGCAAAAAGAAAAAAATTCCTGCCCTCAATAAGTTTTCATTTCCTTGTAGGAGACAACATGCACATATTTAAGTACCATAGAAGGTATATACAGAATTGATGGAAGGTAACCCTTAGAGGGGAAAGTTCTAGAAGTTTGATAGTGGAGAGTGGGGAAAGACTCCTGGGACAAGTAGCATTTGAGCTAACCCTTTAAGGAAAACAGGGATTTTAAAAGTTAAAGTTTAGTAGGCAAAGCAGCCATGAATGATTGCCAATACAAAGGCATGGAGTTCTTGTTATTAAGGTAATTACATTTATATAGTGCTTTTAAAATTATTAAAGCTCATTATGTATATGATGTCATTTATGATACAACAGCATTGTGATATTGTTATATTTACTTTAAAAACAAGAAAACACAAGTTCAGGATGGTCAAATGACTTTTATACAGTCACACAGTTTATAAGTAACGGAGGCAGGATTTCAATTCAGGTCCTACTAATACATGGTCCAATTCAATATCTACTATGCCATGCTCCGTCCACCAATATCTAAGCCTTTCTTTTTTATGTCATTCTTATCCCTATCTTTACACAATTATTCCAAAGAGGATCTACCTAAATTCATGAAGCCTTTCCTCTGCATCTTTTAATAATCTTTCTGTATCAGTGCACCATTTAGATCATCTGTCTGTTATCTTTCAGATTTGCTACATGGTCAATACACTTCCTTTCCTGGGCATATATGTTTTTTCCCTTACTTCTCACATATTAATCTTAAGTTTTACACTGCAGCCTTCTTATACTATACATCACACTGCCCTTCTTAGATAACATACATAAAGTACCAAAAGAAAGAATGACAAGGTGAGTAGAGAACTGGCCTAGATACAGGAAGACTAGGGGTCATCTTCCTCCTCTGATACCAGCTTTGTGCCAAACTCCATGGCAAATAAATATTTGTTTTGTGCTGAGTCAGCTATGTTGCAGGGAAAGTTCAAAAAACATTTGCAGAAGAGTGTTGCATAGGGGGTATAATATTTGAACCTTGTTTAGATTTATTACCCCATTTCTGATTTTCCCAACGATTGAACTTCAAGATCCTCACTGTGAGCCAGCCATGGTTTTATTTCCATATTCAGATTAATTGATTCATTTAAATGAATATAATCTTGACTTTGCCACTGAACTATTTTCACTTGCTTAATTTCCTCTAGCTAATGGCTGGAAAGTACACAGAACAACCTTTTTGTAAACATAATCAATAGTTAGGAGTCTAAACAAGTTGTCTGACTTTCTTAAATTTGTATTTTGGTTGTATTAATCAATTAAATGTGTACATCACCTACTACATCTTTCCTGCATGCAGGTTCTAATCTCACTGGTGAGATAATACGGCAAAAGAAGTAGCAACACAGGGCAGCAATATAGCAGCAAATAGTTAGGGAAAAGAATAGAAGTGTTAGAGATAATGTTTCAAAGGGTGAATGATAAAAAAAACCCCTACAATCTCAGAGCTAAGATGTACCATGAAGACCATCTAGACACCACACCTAACCAAGAATCCCTTCTTCTACATCTTTAACAAGTGGTCATCCAGACTTTACTTGGAGAACCTTCCTGAGGAGGAAGCCATTAACTCTGAGATATTTCTAGCTTAGATATTAGATATGTTCATAAGTCAGGAGGTCTGAGATTTACAGTTGGGAGAGACCTTCGAAATCATTCAGTGCAACTCTTTCTTTACACAGTTCAGAAGGCTGAGTCCCAGGGAAATGAAATGACTTGCCCACCATTACACAGGTAGTATCAGTGATAGGTTTTGATCTGAGATCTTCTGATTCTAAAGACAGTTTTCATTCCACTCTCCCATCCTGATCAGGTAACACTTCATAATAAGAAAAAGCAACTGTCAATCATTTTTACTGGTTGACTTATATGGACAATATATGGATAATATGGGAAAAGTACTGGAATTGAAATCAGAGGACATGGGTTCAAATCTTAGTACTGCCACTCAATTCTCACCTGTATAGCCTTAGGCGAGTCGCTTAATCTCCATGCACCTCAGTTTCCATTACTATACAAAAGTGATTATTAAGACAAGATAATTTTGAAAGTCTCTTGTAGCACTAGACACGATGATACTATAAGATGACTTTTAAAAGATCATCCTTAGAATTTCCATTGACTTTAAGATTCATAGTCATTACCTCTATGTGGACATATAAATTTATATCATCAGACTATTAAATAATCTGAACTTCAGTACATTTCCAAATGCTGGACATTTCTACTCATGTATCTCACTGTCATTTGACATATCTAGCATGGAAATCATTACTCTTTTTCTGAACAAATCAGCTTTCTCTCCTGACTTTCTTACTTTTGCTACTAGTGTCTTTTTTTTAAGTCAATCAAGCTCAAATCTTAGGCACATAGGTCATTTTCAAAATCTAATTCCCATGATCTCTTATATTCAATCCATCACTTAAATCTTTATAATGACTCAAATCCATATCATCATTTTAATTCCCATTGTTGTTGCCCTTATTTAAGGCCTTTTAACTTTATGTCTTTTAACTGACCATCTGGATCAGTTCCTGGGAAGTGTGGCTAAACAAAAGTTCACTAGAAACAAGATCAGGGAATTTTAGCTGACAGCAAGTTCAATATGATTCAGCGATATCACATGGCTGTCCATATATCTCATGGGATCTTAGTTATGGTGACAAAATGTCCACGCGAAGTACAGTTGTTCTCTCTCCCAGTCATTTTGTATATATTTATACATATTTAACATATTTTGTATGTATTTACATGTTTACCTTTTGTCTTTCCTCATTTCTCATTCTTGAAGGCAAAAACAGTTTCGATTCTGACTTTGTAGACCTGAAGCTTAGCACAGTTGACTGGTGTGTAGTAAGTACTTATTTGTTGACTGATTGATGGGGAATTATCTTCAGTTCTGTGCACCATATTTCAAGAAGATTGATATATTGTAAATGATCCAGAAAAGGGCATCCCATATAGTAACTAGGACATATTGGGATCAGTTAAAGAAGCTAGGGATGTATTGCCAGGGAGGAAAATACCTTTAGATTTTGGTAGTGATTTTTAAGTACATAAAGTGCTGGCCTATGGAAAATGGTTTGGATTTTTCTTTTTTGGCCCCAGAAAGCAGAACCAATAGGAAGGGATGAAAATTGCAGAGAGATACATTTTAGCTCTCTTTTAAGGAAAAAAATTATCTAGAAATTAAAGCCATTCAAAAGAGGAATTGCCTGCCATGGCGATCAGTATATTATATATATTCTAGAATTTTATGGCTGAAAAACTTTTGGTTCTTTCTGTAGAGCAGGTTTCTGGTCAGGTACTCTCTGACCATCTTTTCAGTGTTGATATACTATGACTTTGTCCCTCCTCATCCTAATCCATGTTGCCTAATATTGCCAGGCTAATGTCATTTTAATCAGAGATAAATATGGAGAGAGTAATGGATTTGTAAGCAAGATTCGTGTTCATGTTTCAGTTCTGCCATAGACTTAGGGCAAATAACTTCTTCACACTGGATCTTACTTTCTTTATTGAGATAAAGTTGTAGGGATTGAACTGGATTATTTCTGAAATTCCATCTAATCATAATTTTTGTCATCTTATTAACACCCTTGCTCAAAAAATTCAGTGAGCCCATCACCTACAATGCAAAATCTAAATTACTTATCCTAGCATTCAAGGACAACCAGAAACTGACCTCAACCTAACTCTCCAACATTAACCTTGTATACTCCTGCAAACATCTATTTCACATCCACACATGCCTGCCTTTTTCACTTTCCATAGAGAGTCTATTGGACCCAAACACCCCAGTCCAATCCTCTTCATGTAAACTTGGTTCTACGCATCCTTCACAACCCAACTCAAAAAATTTCTTGAACTATAAGGCCTTTCCTCACTAACCCAGGTCATAATTATTTCATTTGTAAGGACTTACATAGCTTTTGTTAAATACAAAAGATCTAATATTTAACGTTTTTCTGCATCACATGTGTATGTAAACTTTTTTATATCAGTCTGCTTCTTCAATTATATTTCCATTATAAACAGTAACTTCATGGCAGGAAATGTTGCAGTTATTCTTCAAACTCCTCCATACTACTTTGCACAGTAAAGAGTCACTAAATATCTACTGATTGACTAATTGACACATAACCTCAGTATATCATAGACAGAAAGTTCAGCCTAAATTCTTATTTCTGGTATTCTCTTCCCCATTACATCATTGTTTTCATAATTTTTTTTCATTTTTAATTGGATGCTTCAATAAAAAATAATAGTTTTACAAAATGATTCATGGGGAAAGATATGAATTAAGCTTAAACTTCTATTTTTGTTATTGAATACTTTGTATTCTACTGCAATATTTCATTAACTATTATCATTCAGGCAGATTTTTAAACTGAAAAAAACTTGCCTGAAATTATTTGCATTTTTTCATAATACATATATATGTATATATATGTATTACATTGAATTTCAACTCTTTGCATATAGTAGCACTTTGTATTAAGCTGAGAACCTTGCATGCACGTGCACACACATATTCACATGAAGTATGAAATTGTATTGCTAAAGAATTCTTTTAAAAATAGCTTAAGTGGAAAGGATTTTCTATTTAGAGAAAATGTCATGTTGCCTGGGTATCCAAATGTGAGACTGATTTTCCCACTCCAGATTCCTTATGTTTCCAATGTCAATAGGCCCAGGCAGATGGGAAGTAGAAATTAGGTTGTTTTAATTATATTAGTAAAGTAAACATTGACTTTTTTTCTAAGCATTGCCATGCTATTTCTAGGAGATTTGCTTTTGGAAATCATATGAAATTCTTTAGAGACCTGTATATCAACTGGCTTGAAGAGTGGCTTCTGTGCAAATTGATAAATCACCATTGGGGCTGTCTTAATATATCACCAAAGAGATGATTAGTATAATTTAATAGACATTGTTGAGGTGTAGATAGTCAAAAACATATCAAATTACTCCCCTAAACAATAGTTTGGGCAGATAATGATAGTGAGTATGATTTATTAAGGGATTAGTTCTCCCTCCTGTTTTAATTTTTTTTCCTTATCCAAAAGCCTTAAAATTGAATAGTGAAAAATAAACAAATAAAACACACAGGACAAAATGCTTAGGTAAAATTAGCAAATTTCTCAGCAACAAGGGAGAATTTGCTGAGACACTAGCCCCCTCATTATAACTGTTTTTCATTTGATTACTCAAAAGCAATCACTGTAGACTACAAAGGCCCTGATTAGCTGCTTAGTTGTCTTGAAGGATATGTAAAGACAATGAGATATTTGCTGGCAGAGTTATGTCAGGTATGACCTCTGGGGGTGAGGGTAGGAGTACACCTGTTCTCTGATTACTGAAATAACTATTATCTTTATTTAGTTTTCTGAGATAAAAAGACAATACTATAACAACAGGGTTTTTAGGTGTCTTAATATTCAATTCATTTCAAGAAAAATTTATTTAATGTCTACTTTGAGCTTAGCCATTTGCTAGTCCTAAGGGTATATAGAAATAAAAAACAAACTGGCCTGCCTTTGAGGAGTCTCCATCCAGTTCCACGGAATTTAAACACTACCTATCTGATGGTTTCCCCACTGAAAAACAGATATGAAAAATTATGTTTAAATACATGATTTAGAGGGAAATAAATTGAATAGTACAGTGGAAAGAGTCTTGGATTTGGAATCACAGCATCTGGATTCAGATCCTGCCTCTGTCATTTTCTACTTTTTTGACCTTAAGTCAAAACTGTAGGTATCTTGGCCTCTCTGATTTTCTGTTAAATTCTTTTCTTGGCCTAGATCAAGAGTCTACTGAAAAGTTTATGCTAAATATTCTATGTGAGGATTTATATATTGGAGATCAGAAAAAAATTCAAATCAGGGCTTGATTCATTATTTTGTTGATTGCCTAGAATTAAGAAAGTGATGAAAAAAAGGTTAATATTGCTAAAATTGAAGTTAATGTTAAACTTAAAAGTGTGTTGTGTGTAGTTTTTATTTTTTATAAGAGCCAATGGTTAAACATTTACCATCATGACACTAGACCAGATGGCTTCTAAGTTCCCTTCCAGCTCTAAATTACTTATACAATGATCCTTTTCACTCAACCTCTCTACAGACTTTCCTTAGACTAACTATATATACGCTTTTAGTGACTACCACCTCCTGAATATAATTAAACTGCTTAAAATGTGATATACAATCAAATGTTTTCCATAGAATTAGTATTAAAACTAATTTTTTTCATATTCACATATTCACAGTTCAGATATTCATTCATATGTGTATGACTACATCAAACTACTAATTTGTCTTCCCCCCCCCTTCCTTGTTACTTTCTATTATCATCTAAACACTGAATTATTGAATGTCAATGCTAGAAGGGACCGCAGATTTCTGCCCTGACATTGTACAAGTAAATTGAGCCCAAGAGAGTTTAAGTGAATTATATAAGGTTACTCAGTAAGGTTCAAAGCTGGATTTAAACTTGTCCCCTCATTCTTCAGTCTGAATCATATCATAATACCTCTCCACCTACATAAGACCACCCAATTAGTCTGCCTGGCATAATGGAAAGAGCACTGTATTTTGAGTTAAATGATTGCTTTTTAATTCTCAGACCTGTTGTAAACTGTATGATGTTGGGCCGGTCATGTTATTACTCTACATTTAATTTTCTTTGGAAATTGGTGATAATTGTATTTTCACCTCCCAGAGTTGTTGAGAAAATAGCTACAGGAATAAGAGATGATATTTTTTAATTACTGCTTTCTACACACATATTTTACTGCATAAGAGCCCACAGTGTCTTCTTACTTAACCCACTGCATCACTTTCAAATCTCTATACTTACCTTGCTAGGTCCTTCAATCTATCAATCAAACAAATCAATCAGTAATCATTTATTGCCATCTATTCCATGCTGGAGATAGTGTTAAGTGCTGAGAATATAAAAAAAAATTTTTTTAAACGTGAAACAGCCCATGACATCAAGGAGTTTGCGTTCTACTGGGGGATACAACATACATACTGAGAAATATATACAATCACATTCAAAATAAATTCAAGTCAATTTTGAGAAGAAGGGCACTGACAGCTGGAGAGATTGGGGGAAATAGCTTTATGTAAAATCTAGCCCATCTTATTTATACAATCATATTTTCTACGAAGGAGCAGCTAAGTACAATGGATGGAGCCATAGGTCTTGAGTCAGGAAGACTCCTGATGAATTCAAATCCTGCTTCATACACTTAACTAACTGTGTGACCCTAAAAAGTCCATCATCCTGCTTGCCTCAATTCCTCATCTGTAAAATGAGCTGGAAGAGGAAATGTCAAACCACTCCAGTATACTTGCTAAGAAAACCCTAAATGGGGTCACAAGGAGTTGGATACAACTGAAAAATGACTCAACAAATCAAAAACATTTCCTACTAATCTTCCACATATACTTTACACTCTACTCATTTTCTTCTAATATGCTGCAATTCATGCCTCTGATCATACTATTTACCCTCTCTTTTTATTTTTAGTCCATCTCTCAGAATCCTCCTCAGTGACAAGTAAATATTAAATGTAAATGAAACTTTGATTTAAAAATAATACACATTTTATATATGTCTGAAATTCTTGCAGGACAATCAATATTATGTAATTAAATTGAAATAATACTCACAGATGTGTCTGAAATTCTTACAAGGCAACCAATATCATGTAATAAAATAACATATCTAAGACTCATAGATTTTATAGAACCATAAATTTATAGCTAGAATGGAATGAATGAGTAAGCGAGTAAGTGAGTGAAAAACCATTTATGAAACATTTATTTAGTACAAAAGACATTGCTAAGCATTGGGAATATAAATATAAAATTAAAATAATTCCTATCCTCAAGGAACTCACATTCTAACAGGGGGAGACAAAACATATATGATATTTCTGATTCATCAGTGACTAAGTCCTACTATTTCTGGAAATTGATTGGAAGGGATATTAGAGATCATTTACTTCAACTTCCTTCTTTTACAGATGAGGAAATTGAGGTTTAGGAAGTTGAAACAATTTGCCAAAAGTTACATAGGTGCTAAGTGGCAAGGATTTAAACCCATGTCCTCTGACTTCAAATTCAGTGCTTTCTATAGGATCATATAGAATGAGCTGGGAAGTAACCTTAGAGAACATCTACCATACTACCTTTTGCAAGAAAAAAATGAACCTCAGAACAAGCAATTTTCTCAGTTAAGTTCACACATATATAGCAAATGTTGGAACTGGAACTAGAACCTGGCTTTTCCAATTGCTGGCTCATTGCTCTTTTTGCTCTATAAAACAATTAAGCTAACTATAACCACCTCAGAATGCACCTCCAATCTAACAGGGCATTGAATTTCATGTAGTCTTGGATATCAAACTGAAAAACATGTATTCAAAAGTTAAGATGTATACATAAATATAAATTAATAATGCTTTTTTAAAGAAGCTCCCCATTCTGTTGCTTTAGATGCAATTTCTTAGGAATACGTGGATTTCTTCTAGCCAACAAACCCATGCACCCACATTAATGGATTTAGGCCTGACAATGTAGACAATTTTAAACAATGTCCATGCATCCCTAATTATAAAATCATCAACCTCATCCTCTGCTGCCCAGAGAATAGCTTGTGAAGTGTGACTATATCCTGGTCTTATTTTTTCTCCACTATGAATAGAAATCCAAAAATTATTCAAGTAGCCTTAGCCTTGCAAATAAGTACAATTTATTATCCTGCACTCCTTTCAGGAGCTAAAATGGTGGTAAAAATAAATAAAATCTACATTCTTCTAAACTTCTCTGATATAAATGATAACTTTCTTTGGGTAAGTAGTTATTCAGTTACTTGTAGTCATTTCTATAACTTTTTGTTGCAACCAGAGGGGTTAAAGTCATTGCATCTGAGAATTCCATTCCTGGTCTACTGTTAATCTCCTGAATAACTTTGAACAAATTGATTGCCCTTGAATGGAAAGAAGGAAAACTGAAACCAATAAAAAGTACTTTCAAGAATAAATATAACTACAACTACAGCGGAAAAAAAGTATCTACCAGACACTTTGAAGTATGGGAAGGGAAGAGGAAGAATTATCATCTGAATTGTTTTCTTTCTTAGGATATAGGTTGACTGTGTTGGTCACATGCTGATGCTTGGGGGTAGTTTTCTGTAAGTCACTCTTTCAGGGTAAAAGTGACACTCCTACTGAGTTAACCGTATTCCAGGTCAGATCACACTTATCTTACACTAGATAAGCTAAAAGTCAAGTCATCATTTATACGCCTGAGGAAACTGCTGTTCTATTTAAAATGGAATGAAATAATTCAGCCTCCTTTGTTTTACGTTCCTTTCTGGTGATCTGACTTTTCTGAGGTATTTAGAGGAATTTGCCACTTTTTAAACTCTACCATTTTGACATAATGGGAACCGTGTTACCATAGGTTGGGCTTCATCATTTTTGTGTCATCATCAGTGAATAATAGATATTATTCTTTTTTTTTTAACTTGACATGTAAACTTGAATTTTTCTCCTATCATGCTAGTCATAGGAGGGTGTAGGGAAGATTAGCTTTCCCACACTCTATAATATTGCCTTACAAGATATATCTATTCCCAGTGCTTAAGGCAGCTAGGTGGCACAATGGATAACAGTACTGGACCTGCAGTCAGAAAAACATGAGTTAAAATTTCTAGCCCCCTCCAGACATCTGCTAGTTATATGCTGCTCTTGGCCATGTTGCTTAACCTCTCTGCCTGCTTCTGTTTCCTCATCTGTAAAGTTGGAATAAAATAGCACCTACCTCCAAGGGTTATTGTATGGATGTGATGAAATGTACTTTGCAACATGATGAAACAAAGTGCTTTCCAAAACCTAAGGTATTTTATTATCAGTATTAGGACTCTACTGTCATGAATATTAGAAGATAGAGTGCTATACTTGAGGTCATGATGACAAGAGCGCAAATCATGCTTCAGATAATTATCAGAGCTACGACCTGGGAAAATCACATAACATCTTTCAGTTTCAGTTTCTTCATCTGCAAAATAGGGATAACCTCACAAGGTAATGTGGATAAAATGAGATAACACATAAAATGGTTTGCAAAATATTACATAAAATAAACTTTTATTCAATCCTCAGGAAAAGTTCTCTTCCAGAATTGTCAAACATGAGACAACTACATACAAGTTTATCTTAGACCTTATTAAGCTCTGTATCCCCTGCCTTATTTTCTATAAAAATAAATTTCCCTGGGAGCAATGAACTCAGGCATATGTTTTGAACAACACAACTTAAAATAGCTATTATGTTTGGGTGTGATGAATATTGAGTATTCATATCAAATCAATTTTTAGCAACTGGGGATCATTACATAATTAATATCATTATTAAAAACAAACATTTTTGAGTACCTATTATGCGCAGAGACTATTTCTGGTGCTTTCATGAATGGCCATGGATCTATAACTTAGTTATATAATCAACATATAGAAGAATGTAAATTCTTTGAGAGCAGGAGCTTTCTCTTTTTTCACTTTATATCACTAGAGTCTAACACAATGCCTGGTATACAGCAGAAACTATTTATCGATTGTGCATAATCATATATCAAGAAAGAAATATTTGCTATGATTGTGCCCCAATGATACTTTGTGATGTGAGAATCACACATGCACCACTGTGCTATTCATTCAGTTATTCAGTCATTCATTAGAGGTCATGGCTGTGGCCATTACTATCATCATCATCATCAACATCATTATTTCCAGCAGCATGGAATAGTAATAGTACACTAACATGGACTCAGGAACGTTTTGATACAAATCTCATCTCTGACTCTCACTGTGTGACCTTGTGCAAGTCATTTAATCACATAGCCTCAGTTTCCTAATCTGTAAAAGAAAGGAGTTGGACTAGACAGCCTATTAAAGCTTTAGATCTAGCCCATAGATAGAGGGCCATATGTAGATTTTCATAGACCTCAGTCCCAGTCTAGCTTCTTGACATAAGCAAAGGTTAAGTAGCCATCTCTAAGTGCCTAAAATGATACTCTAAGACAGAGTTGCTATCTCCATCTGCACTGCTAGTTCAGATTTTCACTCTAAAAGTACCCTACAGGGATGAAATTCATAAATCCAGGTTTTTAAAATAGTATTATTATTTTCTGGGGGACCAGGCCTGGGAATCTTCCTGTGCTTACTCTTCCATTTTAATTTCTCACAAATTTCTCATGGATTTCAACAGATATGTTTTCCCCAGTAAGGGGGTGGGGGGATGGAGGTTGTCCCTTACAACATGGTCTCCATGATTCTTTTTGACAAGTAGTAATCCTGCAGAGACATGCAAAATTTCTATGCCTGGATTGGTTAGCAAGAGTTTTGAGGGTCACACTTTAAAACAATGGAAAGTTACAAGGTTACAGTAGGGCAGAAACCATTTTTATTACTTTTTGGTAATTACCTTTTCCATCGGCCTATTATTATTTCAATTTCCCTTTGCTGTTTCTTTGATTAAGTCTACACTCCCTAATGCATTGCCCTTTGAATTCTTATTCCTTGCTGGTTTTCTTATTCCTCTGTAAAACTGCTGAAAAGATATTCCAAGCACTAATCGTTCTGAAGAGACTGTGGGACACCCATGAGCACCCTACTGGAAATAAGGGGTGGAGCATAAATCACCCAAATGATGCCTTTCAGGTGAAAACATTAAAACGTGTTTCTAATAAACTCTAAGTTGAGGGTAGGTTAATGGTGATGCTCATTTTATTGTTCACACTACCTCGCACATGGTATTTAGAGAAAAGAGCACATATCTCCGTATCATCCCTCCAACACTTGAAGGTCAGAACTCTACCAATCAATCAAAATTCACTGGCTAAATGACAGGCACTGTGTTAGGTGCCATATAGAAAAAAATAAAACAGACTGTGCTCCCAAGGAGCTTATATTTTAATCAAGGAGGAATCAAACATGTATCCATATATATGCATATATAAACACACACACACATATATAATGAATATAAAGAGATTTCATGTAAAGTAGTAAAAATACAAGGTAGTTTGGGAAGAAGAGTAATTGCAGGGTTCAGGAAAGAATTCATATAAAAAAGTGAACTGTGACTTGAAGAAGAGGGATTTTGTGAGGCAGAAGTAAGTAAAGAGAACAATCCAGTCATAGGGGATAGCCAATACAACGCCAATACAAAGACAAGGGATATAGTAGTCTGAGTGAGGAACAGAGAGAAAATGAATTTGACTGTATGAAAGTATGCAATGGGGATAATGTATAATGAGGCTAAATAGATAGGCTGGGCCCATACTGTGAAGAATTTTTAAAATATTGCCTTCTATCTCCTTGATTTTAATCCTGGCCTCTTAGACCGTGTGGGTTTCAAGCAAGAGATTCAGGAAACATCTTGGGACAAACTCCATGAATGAATGAAAATAAATTGATTGAATTTTTTTATAATTTAATTTTTAACCACATTCTAGTCATTAAATAAAATATTCACATACAAAAGATATAGTCCCTTCCTTTAAAGAACTAACCTCCTAATAGGGCGAGCCATCTTATGTGGCTAAGGAAGGTTATTTTTGTCTACAAATTCACAAAGATGAAGAATGGAGTCAGCAATGATAGTATTCATTTCAATAATATACCAAGTCTCCTGGTCGGTCTTTCTCCCTCAAGTCTTCTCCCCTTCATCTATTCTCCATTCTGCTCTCTAATTGATCTTTCTTAAGTGCAGTTCTGACCATGTCACCCTCCTTTCTCCATTCAGTTGATTCCAGTGGTTCCCTATTACCTCTAGTATCAAATAGATAATCTGTGCTCCAGAAAAGTTCTATTTATTTATTTTTTTTTGCCTTTCTTTGTACCCTCAGCACTTACCACAATGCCAGCACATACTAGGTATTAATAAATGTTCATTGACTTACTATGCATTGAGTAAAAGTTGGAAAGTAGAGGTTGAATTAAAAAAAAAAACTAGCATCACAGCAGGAATATGGGAGTGGAGATGAAGCTTGGTTAGGAGCCTGGAGATAGCTAAATGTAGTGGATGATTTCCTCAATTAGAATAGAATTTCCTGAAATTGGGAGTTTCAAATTGATACACTCCAAATGAGCTTAACAAGTCATGATCTCTAGAGATATGTCTGGAGCAATGGAGACAACAGTCACTAGTCACTGAACATTTATTAAGCACCTACTACATGTCAGACACTGTCCTAAGCACTGGAGATATAAATTTAAAAAAAGAAAAACAGTCTTTACCCTCAAGGTACTTACAATCTAATTGGGGAAGACAATATGCAAAAAAGGATTTGAAAAGGGGGAGAAGGAAGAATGTATCTTTAAGAGGGTACAATGTTTGTGGAGTCAAAATCAAGCACAGCAACTGAGAAATAAAGTTAAATGAAGTTGGCTTGGGAGGAGTTCCTTGGCCCCTCCAGCTCTGCAGTCAGAGAGGGGAGGAAGCTGAGGGTGCTGAGAAGGTGTTCAGTGCCAAAAGTAGATAAATAGAGCTTATCTTGGGGATGACATAATGTTTGTGGAGTTGAAACCAAGCAGAGAAGATGATGGTCAAACTCAAATAGACACCAGGGCCACTAAAACATGCATAAAGACACCTGTGGGAAGCACATTAACTTATACATCTATATATAAATATTATCTATGTTGCATTGTTCATTTTGCTAAATATTTCATATCTGTGTATGTACATATATGCATATATGTATACATAAGTGCATGTATGTATATATGTATGTATATACACATACACACACACACATTTGCAAGGCAACTGGGGTTAAATGACTTGCCCAGGGTCACACGGCTAGTAGGTGTCAAGTGTCTGAGGTTGGATTTGAACTCAGGGCCTCCTGACTCCAGGGCTGGTGCTCTAACCACCTTGCCATGTAGCTGCCCCACAGTTATATTTTCATCTGATTCAGCCACACTTGGGAGTTTTGTGGGCCACATGTGGCCCCATAACTGTGTTTTACACCTTTTTTCCTGAAGAGGTAACAGTAGCTAGGAAAGCAATAGAGGCCATGGTGGGTCTGGGTAGCATAGTAATGTGAATAGACTTGATATGCATGTAAGTCATATATGGGCAATTAGGTGGCACAGTGGATAGAGTGCCAGGCTTGGAGTCAGAAACAGTCATCTTCCTGAGTTGAAATCTGGCTCAGACATTTACTAGCTGTGCAACCCTAGGCAACTCACTTAACGCTGTTTAACTCAGTTTCCTCAACTGTAAAATGAGCTGGAGAAGGAAATACAAAACACTCCAGTATCTATGTCAAGAAAGCCCCAAATGGGGTCATAAAGAGTTGGAAATGATTGAGAAAATATTGAACAACAACAAAAAGTCATATATTCATATGAATAATATATAGGTGTGGCTACTCAAAGGTCTTTGATTTCATCACTGAGAGCTTGTGGGATGGGAACTCCCTCTATCAGTCCAACCACAATATGTTAATGACTTCATGTATAATCACTGACTCCATGTCCAGTGCTCTCTATATGCAATACCCTATCTAGCTGTACACGTACGCATGTAGATGTGAATACATATTTATATATGTATATTATACACTCATATGCATAAATACATATATATATACATACATACACACACACACAAACACACACACACACACACACATATATAGCTGAACCAAGTCAAGATTTAGTTAGCTTTTGAACCCACGCTCTTTCTTTGCTGGCTTTGAAATTAATTTTAGTTTTCTTGATACAAAGCCTCAAAATTGTGATCTGCTGCATGATCACATACAGTGAGAAGGCAGCCACTTTTATGGCTTAACAAAAGTAGAGTGGAAGACTATATTTAACTGGGGCATTCATATGTGATCATGTAGCCGAGCAGATTGTGTTCCTCTGGGAGAAAGTGGCTGTTAACTTTTTGTAAATTCAGTGAAGCACTTATAGTTACTCTTATTAAAAGATGCATCAGACAAAAAGCAGAATGATCTATGCCAGCTAGCGAACAAATGCAGGCAGGGGTTTAAAGTGATTAAATATTACATGTCTGGCAATGAAATAGCTATTAATGAATTGACCCCTCAGAGTTTAACCACAAAAACAAACAAAAAACCCTTCTCAAATCATGAGCAGAGGGAGAGAATTTGAATGTGTTTTTACCAAAACTCATCCTTTAATGTCCTTCATATACACAAAATGTATCCACAAAAAAAAAAAATCAAAAGGTCTTAATGTCCTTTTTTATCAGAAAGTAATTTTAAACTACAGGGGGGGTCGGGTGGGAGGAAGTGCAACACTTTTGTAAATGGAGTAACAGTGACCAAAGGTTCAGAATTAAAGGTCTCCAGAGGAGAGGGAGAGGGATTAAGCAGCTTTATTATATGTCTTTAAAAATTAAGTACAGAATGATTCATTCTGGCATTCTTTCACCAAGAATGTAGCACTTAGTCTAGCTGACTGCTGGATGTTAACACCTTTGTTGCATGGAACACCTTTGAATCTGTACTATAACATTGATGGGATGACTCTAAAAATAAAAGGAAATATCATCAACTTGAAGAAGAACTGGGATAACTGCCTTCTGAGGCAAGTCTCTGGAGTACAAGTTAAGATCCCATTTTCACTTAGGTTCTCTCTAATTGCTTTCATCTCTATTTTATTTTAATTGAAC
This sequence comes from Phascolarctos cinereus, assembly GCF_003287225.1. Lineage (NCBI taxonomy): Eukaryota > Metazoa > Chordata > Mammalia > Diprotodontia > Phascolarctidae > Phascolarctos > Phascolarctos cinereus. The sequence goes on from NW_027555625.1 coordinate 179,254,706, forward strand.
TTAGCCTAACGAGGCAGTAGATTATTTCTTTTTAAAGCAAACTGCCTGGTTTAGTATAGTTCTGGATCTCCAGGAAAAGAAACACAGCCTCCCAGTCCTTAATCTGAACTTCAAGTTTTATTGGTAATATACAAATCAGCAAAGGTATACATATAGTAAAAGGATTCAAGGATTCATGTGACTGTTAGCTTCAAGTGCCACCCATTTCTCACTTGTTTGTTCTGGGCCCCAGAGAAACAAATCAGGTTAACTAGTCTCATGCTAACCTGGAATGTGGGTTTAAGTAGCAGTAGTGGTTAAGAGCAGTACTATTTTACACTGGGGTTGGTATGTAGAGGGATGCAAAGAGAGCTATGTCCTTTTTCAAAATGCACCAATCTAGGATAAGCCAATTCTAGGAACCTTTGTGAATGAATCAATCATGATTAAGCAGCACACAAAAGTTGGTAGTATTTTTTTTTTATGTCAAGGGCATCCATTGACTCATTAGTCCTTGCTATTTCTGTCTAGCTGTTTACCCTCTGGGGAAAGAGGCCCAAGCTGGACAGACTTGGATCACTGCCAGAGATGCTTAGCAGAGCAGTCTTCACTTCCCCTCCTCTCCATAAAGAAGTGGTGGACTACAGGTGCAGAACAAAACATACCCTGATAGAAATAGTTGATTTGAGGTTTTATTTTGTTTAATTTTACCACATTGTTACAAGACAAGGATAAATCATTGGTGGTGGTTACAGGAATATTGCTAGGGAAATGATAGCATTTTCTAAACATATTTTTTAAACAGAAATACAACATTGTTGTTAGGTCACAAAGAGTATAGATTGTGAGAGAATATTCTAGTCTGAAAATCAGGTTTGGGTAAATTTTTGTTTGTCAAAATGAACAATTCTTTCGTTTCAGGAGTAAAGCTAAAACAGTCTTCCAGAAATGGAACACAGGAAACAAAAAGGAAGTTTACCACTTTAATTACAGCCTAGCTATCTGATGTTTATTCAGCAAACCCTCCCTAGAAATATGGAGCATCAGAGGACAAGTAACTGGAAGAAAAAAAATCCAGAACAATTACTTTCAGTTTTCCCAACATTGAAATTAAGTTGTACTTGGTAATGTGTAATTTCCTTGATCTACCTCTTTATTAAATAATCTCTAAAAGACAGCTTGGCTCCTTTTGTTTAAGATTTGAGTAAATAATTGAGGCCATGTAAACAAAGTATCGGTTGGTGCAGTCCTCATAATTGGTTCTCCAAGATTCGTAGACACTGAAGAATGCTTATACAAATGATATAAAGTTAAAACTCAAATTATTTGTTTATATACACATAATCTCTACCCATCAATCAACATGAATATTGAGGTGATTTCTAAATAATATCCTAAAATAATTAAGTGTGCTTTTAAATACTCCAGAAAATTACAAAAGTTCTTTCAATTATCATTATTAGGGAATGTGGCAATTAGAGAATCTGACCTAATCTTAACTTCAATTAGTTTCTTTAAACTTATAAAAGCATACACATAAATTAGGCATATTGGAAGATGTCATGGACATCTTAACACCAGATTCACTACAAATGAAGCAAAAAGGCACAGAGGAAAGATAAAAGGATTTGTAATCTGGGGATATGGGTCCAAATTCTGATTCTGTCAATTAATACCTGTATTACCTCGAGCAAACTATTTAACTTCTCTAGATTTCAGTTTCCATAAGAATAAAATTAAAAGATTGGAAAAGATGGCATCTTAGGTCTGTTTTCACTGCTAGTTGTATAACTAGGGCTGGACAACCTAGCTTTTTCTGAGAGTGCCAAAATTTGGAGGGAGCCATAGTATTATTATTGACCACACTTCCTTTTTCCCTTGGTAGTCTCACTCCACATAAACTCCTCTCCTTTGTCATTAGGGTCTTGTTCCTGGGGAAAGTTTCCTCCCATATACTCCACCAATAATTATACCCTTGGTTCCCATATATCACCTCCTCAGACCCAAATCAAACCTCCTTTCTTGATCTGTTTTTTTTGTTTGTTTTTGTTTTTATTTATTTATAAATTTTGGCCTAGAAATGATCTACATGGTACATTCCAGAGCTAAAAGTTTATAATAATTTGAATATCTAAAATTAACACAGACATATTCCTCATATATATACTTTATTACATACGCTCTCAAAAATGATACCTTGGGAGAGGAAGTGCTTGTGTTGCCTCATTTGGCACAATTTAACCTATTGGGAGACAGGTGTTAAATAATGATATTCTTATTGTTGCCAAACATAACAGATGATCTTCATAGCTCTATATAGAAAGCAGAATTATCTTACTCAGTTATTTCTTCAGTTCCCTTTCCTTACCCATCTTTAGCACAACTCTGCTCACTAACCTAATAAATTAATTAACACTATATAAGATGTCTTCAAATTAGCAATTTCTTAGAGACATACATATTTAGGATCTGTTTTAACATTATGAACTTTTAAATTCTTGGTTTATAGTAATAATAATTGGTGTTAATTAATAGCCAGTTATTTATATATGACACTCCTTTTCATTCAATAAATCATTTTTAATCTAAAAACAATCAAATAAGATGACACTGTTTACACATTCACATGCATACACCTACATAACAAAACCTGATTTATCTTCAAAATTGCATTTGAAGTATATTTGTGCTCCCTTTTTACTACCGAATAATGATAACAACTCACACGTGCATGGCATCTAGGGCATAGAAAGGACTTTTCTCATAACTTTCCTGTGCTAGATGTGCTGAAAGTTATCATTATTTTCCATTTAGAGATGATGAAACTGAAATTCAGAGAGATTAAGTGACTTGCCAACAGTTCTCATCAGAGTAGGAATTCAATACATGCCTACTGATGCACTGATTGAGATTTGACTCTTCTGGAAGAAATCTTGGCACGGGAGGACCTTTAGTCAAACTCCACTATAGGGACAGGAAAATTGAGGCTCACAAAGATTGAGCAGTAAGTCCAAAGGAAAAATCGCATGCTTGCTCCTACCCAACCTCTCCCTCTCTCTCTCCCTCTCCCTCCCTCTCTGTTTCTCTCTCCCTCCATATCTCTCTCTCTCTCTCTCTCTCTCTCTCTCTCTCTCTCTCTCTCTCTCTCTCTCTCTCTCTCCCCCCCTTCCCTCCCTCACTCTCTGTCTCTGTCTGTCTCTCTCCCTCCCTCCCTCTCTCTCTTCATTTCTTTTTTTTGTTTCTTTGTCTCTCTATCTTTATCTGTCTCTCTGTCACTCTGTTTCTATCTCTGTCTCTTTTTCTTTCCCTCTCTCTTTCTGTCTCTTTGTCTCTGTTTCCATCTCTCTGTGTTCTTTTCTATATCTATCTTTGTCTATTTTTGCCTCAGTCTCTGTTGATACACACACACACACACACACACACACACACACAGAGCAGATCCCAAAGAATTAAAACTCAGTTCTTCTGTTTCTCAGTCTACTGATTCTTCTACCACCCCAGATCTACACAAGGTGGGATGGTGGAAGGGGAATAGAAAAAAAAATTGGCTACAAAATGGCTTATCCTCTTATTCCTTTATTTGGTTGTTTCCTTAATAACAGTATATAACTTCTGGGTGTTAGAACACTTGTGAAGGATACCTTTGAGATAGAGATATGCAATAGAAATCTTTTTTTTTTATGAAATCCAAACAAAGTGTTGATCAATTAGAACAGATAAGATCTAAAACTATTTATTGAAGAGAGTACACTGGTTGGCTGGTTTTAATTTAATAGGCATTTAGAAGACCCAGAGTTAAAATCCTGACTCTGTCACTAGGTTGCTGTACTTTGGGCATGTCAATTACACCCAGCTCATTTTCCCCATTATAAAATGAGAATGTTAAAGAGGAATATCTTACAATTCCAGTCAGTAATAAACAATATTTCTAAAATTCTGATGTGTAATTTTGCTATAAATGTTAGGCTATAACTAACTTTCCCATTCAACCTCCCACCTTCCCCTACCCTGAGTGTGTAGTCCCACAATAATTTAATTAGATGAAGCTATTTTGTTGGGTAGTTATCAATTTACAATAATTTCTAACATAACTATTTGTGGCTATTTTAAAAAAAAATACATCCCCTGACAGAACATAGTTATGTTGAGGTCAGAGATGAAATGGTCCTTCATATTTTATTTGTAATTCCAGTGTCTAATAGCTCCAAATAGTTGGTATTTGGATAATGCCTGATGGGCTGAATCTTCTCCCAAATAAGCCCTAACCTCTCTATATTTCATTAATATTTATTTTTTTCCAAGGTCAATTTTGATTGTACATTAGGCATGAATTATTCTCTTTGGAGACTCACTAATTATCTCAAAGCATTAGAACTTTTTATTTTCTATATTATTGAATGGTAACTAAGTGGTTCTTCTACTCAAAGTAATTTTGTGATGCCTAAGCAGGAGGCAACTCTAAAAGCTATGGTAGTAGATGTTAAACTCTAGAAAGTTCTACAATGCTGGAAAGGCTTCAAGTACTAGTGAAGCAACAGACTATCTGTCATCTGACATGCCAGCCTAGATATGGTTAAAAATTAAGTTAGCTGTAGGGTAGCAAATTTTGAGACATAGCTGAAAACTTAGTATGAGCCATATATGGGAGCATGAAGGGCTGAGGCTAACTGAGATAAACTGCACTGATGAAAACCGACCTTTTGATCGTGAAGACCTGAGTGATTAAAATGTGGCTGCGCACATTTTCAAATAGTTTGGGTTATTTTGACAATGCTATCTTTAAATAGAAGAGAAAACCATGAGAGAGAATAGTAAATAGGAAGCTGTCCTTGTAATCAGGAAATCTTCAGTCCAAATATTTTTTCTGAAAAAATATTGGTTACATGACCTTGGGCACTTTGGCACTCAGTGGCCCCAGGAAACTCCGTAAGATCATATAATAATAATGGCTATTACAGCTAATATTTATATAGCACTTACTTTGTGCCAGACCCTATGCTAAGAACTTTACTATTATTATCTCATATGATCCTCACAACAACCCTGGGAAGTAGATGATATTTTAAGAGATGAGGAAACAAGCAAACAGAGGTTGACTTATCCAGGGTTACACAGCTAGACAGAGTCTGAAGTCACATTTGAGCTATCTGTTGTGCCACCTACTTGCCCCAATATGTTGCTAACATGCCCAAAGTAATATAGTCGTAAATTGCAGAGACTCACAATGTACCTAATCTAGACTCAGAGAATAAACAATTTCTATATCATATACATAAAACTATGATTTAATTGTAGAGGAAAATTAAAGTAACAGAATATTGGCTCTACTCAATCAACTGATGAGGAAAGGTGCATTTTTGATAGGAAGAATAATTTTTAAGTTGCATAGTTCTCTAGGTTTTAAAAAAACATTCTTTTAATACTTTGATAATAACATAAGAGTGATATGGCATGAAATGACAGTTTTTTCATATCATTTTTGGTCAGAAATATCAAAAATAGATGTTTGTATTTAATATAGTCAATTATTCATTCATTCCAAAAAGACAAAAAAAATTGAATTTAATAACATTTTCCTTCCTTGTCCAACAATTTGGTTATTTCACGCTTAATAAGGTTGATAAGGTCTTTGGATTTTATGAAAAGCTTGAGTGTTTTAAACTACACTGAATAAAATTATTTTTAAAACGTTCTGAAACTGAAAAGCTTCTGAAGCCCACCAGGAAAGGTATTTTTTAAAGGGGGGGAAAGTATTTCTGAGAATGGATTTTTTACTCCTTTCTTTGCTCATTATTTCTGATCTGAAAAAGGATATATTTCTGAAAAGTGGTATAGGAAAATAACACTACATGATCTCTAGATGGATGTGTTAAATTCATGGGAAATGGATATTTTCAAAGTCTAAAAATGTCCAGGATAAATGCATAAATTTTCACTTGATTCTCTCAACAAAAAAACAGAGGATTGAAAATTTGTGTTAGGAATTATTACTGAAGAATCACTTCTTAACTTGGGAGAAAATATCCATCAAAATAATTTTAAACTGTTTTTAAGTCATTATGGTGAATTAGGAAATACATTTAAAGTTTGGTTTTATAAGAAATAAATTAATTCAAATACACAGGCACAAATGTTGTAATTTATAATGTATTTATTAGTTGCAGTATTCATAAAAAAAAGCAGTTTCTGATTCACCCAGGTGAGAAACTTTTGTTTCTGAATCCTAATCAAATAATAATAACACATTTATGCAGTATTTAATATTTATAAACCACTTTTCTCACACTAATTCCCTGAGGTAGTGTGACACACAGGAAAGAAGATTAACTCTGAAGTTGGAGGATCTGGATTCAAATCCCACCTCTAATGCTTTCTTGTCTGTGTAATCTTGAGCAAGTCACTTAATATCCTCCTCAGGCCTAATTTTCCTCATCTGTAAAAGGAGTGTGTAGTACTAGATGACTCCTGAGGTCTTTTCTAGCTCTAACTCTATGACTTTAGCTTTTATCATACTCATTTTAAATATGCAGAAACTGAGTCTCAAGGAAGTTGAAGGATTTGTCCAGATCATGGAACTAATGACTGTCATTCCTCATATTTAAACTAGGCTCTCTCCAGAATGCAAGTTCAGTAATTTTTCCAGTATGTTGGAATAGAATATTGTTTCCCGGTCTGGACACCAAATTGTTGGAAGAGCATAGACAGCACATCCAGTGGAGGATGAACAAGATGACAAATGGCTTAGAAATTATAACATTTGAGGATTGTTTTGTTTTGTTTTTTAACTGCAGAAGAAGGGAAGAAAAGGCTTGGTAGGAAGGAGGATTTGAAGAGCTATCATGTGGAAAAGTGATTAGATTTGTTTTGCTTAGCAGCAGAGGGAATACATAGTAGCAAAGGGTACGAAATGCAGAAAGGTGGATTTTAGCTTGGTTCAAGGAAAAACTTCACAAGAATTGGAGCTGACCAAAGTAAAATGGGATGCCAAAGAAATGATGGCTCTACTTCCTTCTAGAAATCTTCAAAGACTAGGTCTGATGTAAAGTTATTCTCTATCAGGTTGATCTAGGCAGCCCCTGAGATTGCTTCAAACCCTGAGATTTTCTGCTTCACATTCTGTGGTACTTTGTACTTTAATTATGACACTGTGTAACATAGCATGGGATCTGGCCCACACTTCATTACTCTGTTTCAAAGAGTCATGATTTCATTGGTGTTGATTCTTCTTCTACTGCTTTAGATCATTGCCTCCATGTGTCGTGGTAGGCTGTTTTCGTAAACTGTGCAAAAGCATTCATTACTAAGAGGCCAACTTTCTGGTAATGAGACATGGAATGTTCAAGTTAATTTAATGTTGAGCCAAGATAGCTGAAGAAAGTAGTCAGTTGAGTTCTGTTGAGACTCCAACTACAGTTAAATCTTTTGAATCAGTTTTAAGAATTGTACTATATTAGCCTTCCTCTAATACCTACCAAAATAGGTAAAGGTCATAGGGACATATAGAGATCGAGCATTTTTAATATATATCTAAGAAGCTTTATTGTGCAAAATGATTAGGCCTAGTCATAGGAACAAAAAGTATGGAATGCTGACAACATATTAGATCATCCTAGAGAACCTAGAGGACCCTTTGTGTTCTCTTTCCTAATAATTCAGTCGGGATTCATTAAATCCAGCCCTTCTCAATGTTATCCTTCCACTCCTCCAAAACTTGTAGCCCACATGCTTATGAGGGCAACCCTACTTACCACACACGGCCATTGAATTATAAGGTTACAATATTCCATTTTCTTTTCAGTCTTATTCCTGTGGATTCCAACTTCATTTGAACCTCTTAGTAGTAGCTGTAATTTTTTTTTCATTATTTTCCTCCTCCTAATTCCCTTCATGCTTCAAACATTCTAGTCCCCAGGGGGAAAAAAAAAAAACTAAACAGTAAACCAGCACTTAGAATATTGCTACATTCTACCAATTAAGGTTTGGAAAAGGAGCAAGAAAACCATTCTCACAACTCCTCTTAAGCCAACAAGTCTGTTATAAGACTTTACACTCTTGGGCCTGAACCAGTTCCATCTCAGGCTCACTTACCTCAAGCCCATTGACAATTAAGCTTTGAGGGACATAAAAAAAAAAATAAGTGCTTCAAAGTAGTTACTTCTCATTCATAGAATTGTTAGAAATTGAGCTGGAATAGACCTTAGAGATTATCTAGTCCAATTCTACCATTATACTTCACACAGAAAGAAACTGAGACCCAAAGAAGTTAAGCAATGTATGTAGAGTGCCATTTTAATGATATTCATATGAAATTCTACTTACATGCCAAAGTTCCAATTTATTCATTTCCAGTATGACAGTTCACATATTTTTTCTATTTATAGGCATGGCAATTAGAAAGGATGAGGTCTGTACCACAGTATTCCGGATTATAACACACACAAAATCAAAGCTGAACCAGTCTGCTTCCCCTCTCTTGGAACCCAAGTCTAAGCACCTTTTCCCTTGACAGCTAAGCTGAGCTCTTCCACTGGGAAGACACACAGAGAGAAAATCTATATGCCAGGGGGATTAGAGGAGATAACGTGTCAAGCTTTATAGATTAAACCCACCACATAGTATTAACAAGTGGCTTCAAACTTAAAACAACATTCACTTCAAGTGTTGCAAGTTAACAACACTTTCAAAAAATGCTATTTCTCATTCCAGACAACATAGCGCTGCCAAAGGGTTTTGCCTTTATGAATGAAGGCTGAAGGAGTCAAAAGTGAGGAACTGTCAGACAAAGGTACTTAAAAAAATGAATAAGCAGTCTCATTGTAATGATCCAAGACCAAGAGAGAAACTTGTTACAATGCAGAATTTTATAAGAAATTATTTTCACACAGAACTATTATATTTTTCTATCTTATATCGACCTTAATATTTTTTAAAATTATTATTCTAAATATACAAAAAGGGAATATAGTATGGAAAGAGCACTGAACTTTTAGTCAGGGGACTTAGAAATTGGGGTTTCTTTTTATACTGACAATATGTGCATCTATTAAAAGTAATATTAAAGTATCCTTTGATTCCCTTTCCCTTCCTATTTGCTACACTATGTTTTTTGTCAACTTAGTTCCAACTTCATCTGGCACGGATTATTTCATTTTTGTCTTTGTATTCCTGCTATATAACACAGTATTTGACATTAATAAATGTTCATTGAATTTATAAATTATGATATTCAAATTTTTGCCTGTGCCTGATCCCATCTCCCTATGTTGTTTCTTGAGTGTGTATAAGGAAGCCTGCTGACCATAGCTCAAGATCCCCATTAAAAACTAAAGAGAAGTTCAGTCTAAAAGACGTGTGGGTACATAAAGAAGAGTCTACCTTGGGGTTGACCAGAACAATTTTTATAAAAGATTATCATTTCTTATAGTCTTCTCATTTTTAATACAAAACACAGAATTACATATTAAGTAATTATATCATACATATAGTATATCATTCCACATGAAATACAAAACTTTTGAAATATTGATGGGATTCCTTGCTTTCATGAGTAAAGGCAATGTCTTATACATGTGGATTCCTAATTTTTGTCTTTTGGTTTTACAAATTTGCCTGGGGCACTGAGGTGAAGTGACTTACCCAGGGTCACATAATTGGTACATGTGACAGATCTTTCTTCTCAACCCAAGACTGGATTCACTACACCATGTCACCTTTCATGTTTGAAAAATTAAAGTATAATTATATTTGGCCTATATTAAATCATCAAAAAGAGCAGAATCATCTAATTCTGTAACTATAGACCCCTCAAGTATTTACTTTTAGCCTTCAAGATAAAATCTTTTAAAATGTCTTTGCTTCTCCTGGTGTATTTCTGAATTGGAGATGAAGTCACCTGGGTCCAGTGATTTCTCAACTTTTAATCACTTTAATTGCCAAATTATCTGCTCTAAGGCAATGATAAAGAATTTCAATATTAAGTTCCTTCCTTTTTCCAAAGAAAATTGTGTTGTCTCTTTAAAGATATCCGCTTTCTGTTTGTAGCAGCACAGAAGTGATTCCTCTCTATATATCTCAGTCAACTACCCTGCCCTCTTTCCAATGTATTGTAATAAAGTTATATTATTCCTATTTGGAAGCATGTTTTCTAAACATAGAACTTTTCATTTTTTTCTTCTTTGCTTTTATAAAATTGACACTTTTTTCTTCTGAATATTTTAAATTTCACTTCTTTCCTTTAGTCTCTCTCACCTATCAAATTTTAAAACCAAAGTATATATATTATTTTTTTAAATGTAATTGGCAATGGTTTCTCCAAACATATATGCAACGATTTACAGCAACCATCCCATCACCAGCTAAAAAGAGCATCCTATCATAAAGCCACTCATCATTTCTGCCAGTTCCACAGGCCTGAAGAAGCAACTTTGATCCATAATATCTTGTACTCTGTTGTAAGATATATTTTAGTTACCAAAAAATTAGGAGTTTAATAATTCATTTCAGATTATGCTCATTAAAACAAAGATCAAATAAAAATACAATGTATTTGTCATATGCTCAACGTTTTTCTAGACAGATTTTTTTTTCATGCCCAAAGTTTATGTTTTGGGGGGCAACTAGGTGGTGCAGTGGATAGAGCACCGGCCCTGGATTTAGGAGGACCTGAGTTCAAATCCTGACTCAGACACATAACACTAACTGTGTGACCCTGGGCAAGTCACTTAACCCCACTGCCTAGCCAAAAGAAAAATACCAAAGTTCATGGGGTTTTTTTAAACATAATTAGTATAGTTATTTAGAAAAGACTACAGGTCAGTCCCCTCCCTGCAAAAACTACCTTTTATTTCCCTTTTTTTAAAAAAATAGTTTCTTTATATGCTTATGTATTATCTTGCCCATTCAAATGTAAAATCATTGAGGACAAAAGTCTGAGAAGTTAATTTCCCCTGCCCCTGAAAAATCTTTTGATTCCAGGGTTCACTGCTTTCTTTCCATACCCTGATCCTTCTCCTTTTGAATTTCCCTGTTGTTTTTTGTTGTAGTTGGTTTGTTTGTCTGAATGAAGGTATATCTTGGAGGCAAAGAATTTTAAAAAAACCTTTCCAGCTTTTGTTGATTGGCTCCGTCTTTAGGCATTGTTGGACTGAATAAATATTATAAGAATTTCAATATTTTGATATAAATGATATAATTAAGCCCAAAATTAATGCTGCAAGAAAAAAATCATAGGATAGGGAAAATATGTCAATGACATTTGATGCCTTTGTGTTTTTAAACTATCCATTTTAATGAAATATTCTGGTTAAGGTAAGTTAAATTCTAGTTGTCATTCTAAATTTTTATCCTTAATACATTTATTTGTTAACAGAGACAAAGGAAAAGCAATGCCAGTAATTTCTTTCTGTGATTATTTCCAATTTATCCTGTATATAGTTTTGCATATAGTTGTTTGCATGTTGTCTTCTCTTTAATATTGTGAGCTCTTAGACAACAAGGACTATTTTTTCTTTCTTTTCACCACAGCGCCTGCATATAATAGTTTAATAAATTTTGTTGTCCTCTCTCTCTCTCTCTCTCTCTCTCTCACACACACACACACACACACACACACACACACACACACACTATTATGTAGCCAGTGCTTAGCTTGATCTTGATATTTGTTGATTGATTATATCTATTTGAAATGTGTCCCTTGCACCTTGAAATATATTCCCTCATATAATCAATGTCACCCAGCTCCAAAATAATACAAAATGCTATTTAATCTACATTATACATGAAGTAGAGTACTTATAATACATTTTAACCTTAGAAAACACAGATCTCCACCTTCCTTGGGGAAAGGGTGGCACTGATCTAGGCTCTGGCAAGTGTTAATGCTGCTGTACACAAAAAATATGTTGATGCTCTACAGACAAATTAAGAAAAATTGTTCTCTAGGTCAGTGGTCCCCAACATTTTTTGTTCCAGGAACTCTTTTTAAGCAGTAATAAAAGAAGTTGTGATTGCCTTATGCAATTTAATATACTATTCAAAGCATTCTTTACAAATGTATAGTATTAAAGGTATAATTAAAGATGTTTTATAATGAACCTTTGGGCTATTATAATGAATTCCAAAGGTCTACCAACCAGTAAATGTGAATCACTTTTCTAAGTCAGTCATCCACTAGATATACTAATTGGGAAAAGAAGGGAAGTAGATGGGGTGAGAGATTTAAATATAAACTCACATGATACTAACTTACATGCGTTGGTCAACATAAGGCAAGTACTTATGAGACAGAAAATGCCTGTGGTAGTACACACACACACACACACACACACACACACAAGCATATGATGCAAATAATGATATTATGATCTAGGAAAGTCAGATATTTGTCTGAAGATTTTAACATGGAAACTGACTATAGAAAAGATCATAGAGCAACACGATACTGATCGGCATGTGTATGTGTGTGTTCGTATTATACTTGGGGTAGAATGCTAATAACACTATTTCAACCATTCCAAGCTCATTGATCACCCAGATTCCTTGCAAATATATATATAATATATATATATATATATATATATATATATATATATATATATGTATATATATATATATATATGTAGATGTTTTCACATAGACATACATAATGTCAAACATGTACACATCTATATACACACAAATCTTAAGCTTTAAGCTTGAAAGAATTTTGCGAAACCATATAGATATGTATATATCCACTCAGATATATTTATTTAGTGTTCTTAAAGCTTCAGTGATATTTATATATCACTGTGATATATAGTGTTCTAGTCAATTCTCTAAGGCTGTTACAGAAATGGTTCCATGCTTAATTGAGAGTGTAGGGCAGGGAGAGTCTTCATCACCTGAGAGTTTCCTACCTGAATCTAGTCACAGGTCCAGTCCATATCCTTACCCAATTCTTACATATGCATAAACACATATTACATATACCTTATTTTTATGGCTGCTGAAATATATGACCTTTCTACTTTATCATATTAGCCTTAAAAATAGTTGAATATGCAATAAGTAACTGAACATGATTGATTTCTGGGTCTCAGGGGACAAAAATCTATAACTTTTGGGGAAATTTCTATGAAGAATACTTAGCTCAAATTTGCTGAAAGCTGTTGGATGGCATCAGTATTGCCACTCACACACAATCTGCCAGTGCATATTATCCAAGCTGTTTAACACCAGCATAGTTAATGTATTTCACAGAAATAAGAAATTTTCAATCAAAAAGGCACCTTAGGGATTATCTAATCCAACTCTGTTTCACAGATGAATAAACTGGGACCTAGATACATTCATGGATTTGTCCAAGATCAGCCAGCTAATTTGTAGGAAAGTCATGACTTGCACCCACTTCTCAAGACTCCTTGTCTCTGTCTATTATGTTGGCAAGGGAAGGGATCATGTGAAAGAGTGGTTAATTTTCACATAGTCCATGGATTTAGCTTAAAGGTACCTTTAGTGAAAGGAAGAGTCGCTATAATGATTTCTTATAGGTAAAATCATTCACTCTTGTATTTAGATGATCTTGATAATTAAATTATATAATGAAAATTATATGCAAGGGTCTCTTTTTTTTGAGGAGGTATAAGTAGGAGAGATAAATTTCAAAGATTCAAATTGATTGTTGGAGGAAGCTTCTCATTCTAATGATAATGGCACAAGGTGACAGGGGGAGCTAAAAAGATTTTTGGTCTGTTAGCTATTGATGCAACATTAGTTTATAATTATGTAGACACCCAAGGCCCACCCACAATTGCCCATATTTTAAATCATAAAATTTAGCCTAGATATCCAAATGCATTTTAGTGTTCTAAATTCATACTCCACAGTTTTGTATTATGCATTTTATCTCTATGGTGTTTCTTATCCTAGTTTTCTTTGGCATATTTTGTGTAGAAGAGGAAATCAAACAATCACATTATTAGAAGAAATTAGGTTACATCTGGTGATGAAAATTTATGGTACAGTCATTTAGAAGACTGATTATTTACAGGGATGACAGTGAAGGCATTTGCATAGCTTCACTATTCTAAGGATAGAAATTAACTTGGGAAATACAAAGGCATATTTGGCATTCTCAAAATTTTATCTTTGGGTTTTTTTGGGATTTTTTTCCCTCCAAGTTATAGTAATGCTTTATTTAGACTCAGACTTGGAACTTTATGCTCTATAGTCAATCCCTTTCCACATTCTGCCAAAGGTATATGAATTATATCAACTCGATGTCAGTAGTTCATTATTAATGTTATAGTATTTTGTGTTATGATTGAAATAACTATTAGATGGCTGCTTTGTGATGTAGGAAGAAGCAACAGTTTATATTTTCACATAATGAAATGAGACCTTTTCTATAATTTTGTTCTAAATTTGCCTAATAATATATTTATCTATGTTAACTTTCTGTTGTTAAAGAATGATCAGTGGTTAATGTTCAAACAAGGAAGAAGTAACAACTTCCCTAATTATGCCTCTGATTTCATTTCCATTATCAGGGCTAATTATTTATTTTGGATAGGAGAGTTTATCTGAATCAGAAAAATGAGTAAATTATAACTTTGAATTTTATAACTCTTGTTTAAATATCATTAAGTATTTATTACATGCTAGAAGTATATACATATGCATGTTAATCATTATAACCAAGATACAAAATATTAATAAATGATTTGTCAGGTTTATAAAAATGGAAGAACCACAATTTATGATAATTTCTTACATTAATCTTTACTTTTAATAATTTTAAGTGACACTCATTAATTACATTTGTTTTTTAACCGAGATATGTGGTATTTCAATTATTGAATTGCCTGTATTTATATTTACATTGTTGTATATTTTAAACCTAGGAGTTAACTATATTGTTCTCAGAATCTAACAAGAAAAAACTTCCAAATTTGTAGTAACTCTACTGTTAAAGTATAGTTAGGAAACATATGAATGAATCATGATTATGCCCCAGCTGGACAGTGAAAACTCATGTGGACTAAGGGGTTGGAATCCTAACCCTTCACAACAGATCTCTGGGGTTCTTAGAGTAGTCCCAATGCCTTCATGTCACTACCACAGAGACACAAAGAGATGCAAAAGATAGCATCAATCAAACATATTTGTGAGTAAAAGATTAGATCAGTCAGAAATAGTACTTAACAATTAAAAAAAAACCATAAAGAGTTCTATGTCTATTTTTCCCCCAGAGCTCGAGCTCCCTGAGTAGCAATTTAAAAAGAAATTTTTAAAAAGTCTTATACCTTACCCCCTTAGCGTGCACTTCTTGGAGTCCCTCAGGAAAACTTAACTTGGAGAAACAACTGCCACCAGCTGTGAGGTCCCATTTCTGCCCCATGGGATAGGATGGGGAAACACAGCCACCTCTTTCTCCTCTTCATACCTTATTTCTTCCATAAGATCCTTCCAATTCCCTCTCTGCAGAAATGCAGGGAACTCCACTTTCCATTCCCGATGTGGGGTTAGCTTCCTCTTTTCCAGTTTCTGGGAAGAACTGTAACTCTTCGGCGCTTTAGCCATTTAGGTCCCCTTTCAAGGTAGCTTGCCCAAGCCTTTCTAGAAGGGCTGTTGTAAACTAAATCACCTGCAGAGGTTCCCAAATTTATTTGACCTACAGCCCCCTTTAAAAAAAATTACTCAGCCCCCCACTGTGGTTAGGTTAGGTTGACCCCATATTCTTACTCAACGCCCCTCAATTGCACCCGAGGCTAACACCACCCCACTTCCCACCGCGGCTTGGTCCTGCTCCTCCCGCTCCCATACGCACCCCGCCCCCGGGATGGTATCGCCCACTTTGGGAACCTATGAGAGTATTCAAGGATGTGGACATTTATGCATCCTTTATATCCATATATGATATAGCTATATCTTTATCGAGAGCAGGTGGGTGGCCCATGGATAGAGAGCCGGTCCTGGAGTCAGGAGGACCTGAGTTCAAATTCAGTATCAGATACTAGCTGTGTGATCCTGGGCAAGTCATTTAACTCTGTTTGCCTCAGTTTCTGTGGCATATTTTGTAAAATGAGCTGGAGAAGGAAATGACAAACCACTCCAGTATCATTGCCAAGAAAACCCCAAATGGGGTCCCAGAGATATATTCCATTTTGGAGTATTACTTCTAGTGAATATATAGCTTCATTTCAATTCCTGTTACATATTTTTGGTTTTTTTCTTCATTTCTATTTTCAAATATTAAAATTTTAGAATAATTTTTCAGCTGAAAGAGACCTAAGGGATTATCTAATATAACTCTTTAATTTTATAATTATAGAACTGAGGACCAGAGAGGTCAATTGACTCATCTAATGTAACAGAGCTGGCAGATGCAGGACTACAAATCAGTACACATACATACATACACACACAATTAGACTATTACTTCCTTTTTAGGGCACAGAACATATCTAATAGCTCTATTATCCTTAACGTCAATCACAATGACTTACACAGAGTAAAATTTCAGGGGCTATTGATAATGATAGAGAAAACAGGAGAGAAAAATATAAAGTTCTCTTCTTTTAAGCAAACTTCTGATTTTATCAATGTACGGTATTTCCACTATTGATGCAAATCTCCATCTTCTGTGAAACTTACAGCTCAGAACATTACCTGGGTCATCAAAAAGTTAAGTGATTTGCTCAGGCTCACAGATAGTACGTGTCAGAGATAGGATTTGTTCTCATGTATTTCCTGAAATGGAGGCCAATTCTCTATCCATTATCCAACACTGTCTCTCTAACTCAAATTTATTTCATTGAAGTAATTCTTTTTGGTTTGGGAATAACAGCAATGAAAAGTGTAGCTTTCTTGATGCTTTAAGGTTTTCTAAATGCTTGATTCACAATAAGTAATAATTTAGGAAACTAGTTAAGCTTCTATCTTCAGGGTAGTTACAAACTGGAAACTTTGGAGACCTGCTTCAAAACAATTAAGTTACATAAGGGCCTTAGCTGATCTCACACACACCATTCTACTGCTTTAAAAACATGATCATAGAGATGAATTTGTGAACTCTTTCTGTGCAGTCACACACATGTGGTCTGAATGAAAATAATTAGGAAGCATTTTCAACCTGAATCCTTAATTGAATTCCCAATTCTTAAATCACATGATTTCATTACAATTCCATCAGAACTATGTGCTGTTACTAAATCATGACATTTTAGGTATGTAGTGGGTGGAAGCAGGTGGTTAGCACATTAAAAACAGGAAATTGTTGGGTAGATAAGCAGAGTTTAAAGGATGACATCAGACAATTTTGTGAAAGGAAAAACACACACACACACACACACACATACATAAACACACACAAGTGATGGGAGAATTCTATAAGGCAAGTGAAGGATAATTAAAGGTCAGCCCAAGTGCTCCTCTAGAATACACACACTATAAAAGGATGTGAAGAAAGCTTCTAATGTGTTTGGTGGACCTTTAACACCACCCCCACTTGCCTACAGAAGGATTTATGGGAGGATAAGGATAAGAACTCCACAGGATGTCCAGATAGGGTAGGGATGTGACCTATATCCTCGAAGAAAAGCCCCACTCTCATAAGCTCTTAGATCCACTGGAGCCTAAGATGTGAGTTTTCATTTTCTTTGTGTATTTGAGTGAGTGGGAGAACATTTGAGCTACATATGCATGTTCTATTACAAAATGGTTTACTTTAACTTTGAAAAATCTAAAGTGACATGTTTTAGAAGCCAAGCATACTTGAAATGGTATGCCTGGTATTTAGTTGCAGATCACAAAACCCCGGCAAATTAAAGCACCCTTGTCAGTTCTCTTGTCCTTGGCTTTCCACTCAGCGCACACACTCCTCTCCCAAAATGACTTCTGGTATTTATTTGCTAAGCACACATCATATACTCTGCTTCATGGGCAAAATCTGAAAAGGGAAGTGAATGTGTCTTCTTCATTTTGTATCTCCCCCAGTGCCTAGCAGGGTGTTCCGAACAAGTCATGTTGCTTAATAGATGATTAATGAAGAAACGGGGGAAAAAAAACAGATGAATATTAACAGAACCAGTGTGGTTTAATGGAAAATACCCTGGAGCTAGAATCTGACTCCTGTTTCAATCCTAACTCTTTTGTTTACTGCCTTTCTTCCCTTGGGCAAGTTACTTCATCTCTTCGTTTTCCTCCTGTGTAAAATGAGGAGTGTAGACTGGTTAACTGTGAAGTAACCTTTGAGTCCTAAATATAAGATCCTGTGAAAAAAACAGAATAAAATAAGTGAAATTACTCTTTAACTATGACTCCATAATGCTAACAGAGGCAGTATATTACAGGGGAAAGATCCCCAGATCAAGAGAGAATTGGGTTGTAAACCCTGCTCTCACATGCACTAATGATTTGATCATGGACAAGCCATTTAAACTCACTATCATCAGTTTCCTCCACTGGAAAATAAGACAATAAGAATATCACAGTCCCTACCTTGTAGGATCAAAAGGCATTACATAAATATCAGCAATTTGGGGTAACTAGGTCATATAATAGACAGAACCCACAACCTGGAGTCAGAAAGGCTGCTTCAAATACTTACAAGCTGTATGACCCTGGGCAAGTCGTACAGCCACTATCTGCCTCAGTTTCTTCATCTGTGAAATGGGAATAATATTAACACCTATCTCACAGGATTGTTGTCAGACTCAAATGAGTTAATATATGTAAAGTGTTTTACAAATCTGATAGCAAAATGTAAATGTTGTTGCTGTTATTATTGTTGTAGTTGTTACCAGGAATCGTTGAAATATGTCCTAGATCTTACAATTTAACACACGATATTTAGCTTTGGGTAGATGGCTTTGGTCAAATAGGGGACAGCTTAAGTATGCTCATAGAAGGGGGTTCTGTTTAAAAAAAAAACCTTTGGATGCCCTGAATTTTCTTCCTGACTTCATCAGACACCTGCTGAAGTA
This sequence comes from Phascolarctos cinereus, assembly GCF_003287225.1. Taxonomy (NCBI): domain Eukaryota; kingdom Metazoa; phylum Chordata; class Mammalia; order Diprotodontia; family Phascolarctidae; genus Phascolarctos; species Phascolarctos cinereus. Next base: position 179,273,653 of record NW_027555625.1, read on the forward strand.
GCACCTGCCTTCTTGGCATATTAACAGGAGCGGAAGTGATGCTCTTGACTTTCCAGGGCAGAACCACTTTAAGCCCCCCTACAAGTGTCAACAGGTGTGAGAAATGCAAGGCGCTGAGCCTGGGGATCAAGGCTGGCAGAAAAAGAGCACGTCCTGCATTAGTGATGACACATGCAGTTGTACATGAGCTTCCTACAAAGACCCACTCCTGCCTGGCACCTGCAGCTTACCAAAAAAGTCTAACCAACTTTCAACTAGGCAGAATGCCATCCCAACAGATGGATTTGAATGCAGCCAAGACACCAGGTACTTCATGCATCAAGTGTCTTTTACTAAGAGTTTGAGTTACAGCCAGGACTAGCCAAATGAATGTCTGTCTTAAAACCTCTGTGTGACTGCTTATGCGATGAGGTTATCACTAATCAGCTACAGCATCAAATTAACTTTCAGACAGTAAGCAATTTGAGAATTGTTTTTTTAAATATGTTTTTATTTTAAATTTGTGTTTATAAACCTAGCACCTAGCAAAGTATTTACCACATATCAAAGGCTTAAGAAATGCTTAGTGATTGATTTAATTCTTGATACCTTGTACAGTTAAGTGAAAAGATTGGGGACCTATTTTGCTTCTGTTAGTGCAGTGCTTTTGTTTTCTCTTTTGTGAACTTTCCTGAGCTTACATATCAATTCATAATTGGTGTTCTGCTTGACAAATTCACTGCTCCTATCCAGGCCTCAGTTTCCTCCTCTGTAAAATAAGAGGACTGATATATAGAACTTTCCAGTTCTAAATCCTATAAGGCTAGGAGCCTAATTCAACTGCTTCATTTTATAAATAATGTAACTGAAATCCAGGAGGGGAGAAGTGATTTACGTCAGTTAGAAAGATAGCTGATCCCTACTTCTCTTTCTAGCTCTAAAACCTGTGATCTTAAGCTATTTTTTGCCTTCACCATAAAATATATATATACTTATGATTTCTGACAACTATTTTGTTTTTATTGGAAAGAAAAGTTTAATTAAAATGATCTTCCTTTAAAAACTAAATGTTATAGAAGCTAGAGCTAGAAGGGACACATGATTTTCTGATCCAATTCCCCCAGTTTACAGAGGAGAAAACAGAGGCTGAGAGAAGGGAAGTGACTAAGACCACCCAGGTAGTAAGTGCCACACCCAGAATCTAAACTCGAATCCTATTACTCTAATTTCAGTCTTTCCATTCTGTTGCTTCCAAGTAGGACTATTGTAATATATGATAAGTTTATCTTCTTAAAAATTCCTAAACAGAATCTCTGAATATAAATCAGGGAATTTTGACAAAATAGCAATGACCTCAATTCTCCTACCCATAGCTAGAAGGCTTCCCAACTGCAGAAAAACCTTCTGTAGGGGATTTCAGGAAAAGGATGCTTTGGCCTTTTGGAAAGAATCACTTTCTTGAGATGTTTCCTTTCAGTTCCTACCTTAGGAAATAAATCTACTACTTCATGTGTAAGAACTAGACTTTGTATTTAGAACATTTGCAAAGGAATTGAGATCAAGTAAAGGTATTTCTGTAACTCATCTTCCCTCTGACACACGCTAGCTGTATTACCCTGGGCAAATTACTTTACCTCTCAATGTCCCAAGAGCTTACTAAAAAATGAGGTATGGAAGTGGGTATTTGCATGGACGGAGGCAGTTTCCTCACTGGGAGTTCCTATAATGATAAAATCTCAGGTCAATTTCCTTGCCCCCCCCCACCCCACCCCACCCTTTTGCTCCAGTCATAAAACTGTTTAGTCATCCTCCCAAGACAAAGCTATTTTTTTCAACGTTTATATTATTGACTCAGGAACCCTGAATGACCTGCAATTTTTCTGTAACCTTTGTTTTATTATGGGAAATAGCTCTGAGTCAAACTTGAACAACTTCTTACAGGTCAATCATATAAAATAATTTCATTGTTGCTCTGATACGTGAACTTATTTATGAAAGAGAAGGCTAATTGTTCCCTTACAATTAAGAGCTAATATTTTTTTTAATTTTGTCTTATCCCTTAAGAGTACATTATTACAGTGTGATATCTGAATATAGGAAGTATTGAAATAGTACAAAATGAAAAAAAAAATACAGTACTCTTATGAAGGAAACCCACAACTTTCCAAACTTTTTAAAGTATTCTAAAGATTTTAAAATAAATTGCCCTGACATTATACTGCCTCATTATTTGAAAACTTTTCAACCTTGTGTCAGGTTTCCACCCCCCCCCCCAAAGGAAGAAAAATGAAGACTGAGGATTCAGCTTAAGTTTTCATATTTATTGTCATTCAGTCACTTCAGTTGTATCCAATTCTTTGTGACCCCTTTTGGGATTTTCTTGGCAAAGATACTAGAGTGGTTTGCCATTCCTTCTCCAGCTCATTTTATAAGGAAACTGAGGCAAATTGGGTTAAGTGACTTGCCCAGGGTCACAACACTGAGATCAGATAAATCAACTCACAAATGACTTTTATCTGTAGAATTTGAGTGTCATGCAGACCACTGATTCATCATTAGAATTATTATTGTTCTAGCCTAAGATCATTCACCAGCAAACCTCAATTGTGAAATGGTAGTCACTGAATTGATAGTTTAAACTCTTAATTGGACACAATTAATTAGTGAACTATTTTTATAGATTCTTTTGGTAATCAGATTAATTATGAAGGATGTACAATACTTGGGTTTTCTCCAAATGATAATATTCTTTACAGCTGTTGGCCAGCAAAAGCTTCTCTTGTTATGGAGCCCCAAAGGCTGAAGTGAAGGGCCTGGCATACCGTTTGGCAGTCATTACATAATTTGGGAAGCAGAGTGGACCATTCCCTTGCTTACAGATTTGTCAGTGCTTCTTCCTAAGATTAATTGTAGACAGGAAACAGTCTAAAATGGAATTCTAATCTGCAGAATACATCTGGCTGACATGAAATCTTGGCCCAGCAACGGATGCTAAAAATGTACATTGTGTGGGGAGATCTCATTATATATGTATAAATTACACATTAATGTACTCCCTCTGAGTGTAAGCCTCTTGAGGGAAGGGATCCTATTACAATGAAAAATCTCAGAAAAACTATTGGAATTTGTAATGACCCCCAAAGACGCTATTTCATAAAGCCCATATACTACATTCACCATATTCCTTACCTTTCTCCCATCCATCAGATGTTAACCTAGCTCCTGTAATTGCCAAGCCTTCCCAGGTAGATAGAGAAAGGTATTGTGCTGATGCTCTTTAATTCACTAGGTGAGTTGGGGCTATCTTCAGGTTGCTTCTTCAATTTCCATTTCAAAAACTAGGGCTTTTTAGCAGAGAAGCCATGAATTTTTTTTTTGGTATCTTCATAAATGTATTTGAAAATTTTGGGTTTCCTTTGTAATTCTATTTATTTTATTTCATTCTTTTTAAAAATTTTATTCTGAAAAGGGATTCACGTAGGCTTACCAGACTGCCAAAAGGTAATTACATCACACACACACACACACACACACACACACACACACACACACACACATACACACATGCTCTAACTTCTTATAATTCATAAAATGCCCCCTTTCATTTGTAAAGAAAGAATAGTATAATATTTTAATATCTCTTATATTAATACTCTCTTAGACTCTAAGGTCCTGGAGGTAGTAACAATGTTGATCATGATAACTTCTAGCAACAAATCAGAAGACGGAGGATTTTATAACTTTGACTGCTCCTCAACTGACCCAGCAGATCACAGTTCTCTAAATTTTAAGAAATGATTTCCATGAGAAGCTATGACAAAAACAATCAAACAAAAAAAACAATCAAACAAAACAAAAAATAAACATCACCTCTGGCCAACCTCATAGTGTTAAACCTATGTGAGAATCCATCTATGCTCTCCCTTGGGCAACAAATATACCCAAACTTGGTTTTATAGTTCCATAGGTTATATTAGTAACTAGACTCTACTTGAATGACTTTTAAGAACCCAAGTTTAACCTATATCAGACTAAGGTATTGGACAAAGGATTTTAGTAGAGGTAGCAAGTGTGAATCTTTCAATAAAGATGCGTGAGGGCAGCTAGATGGCACAGTGGATAGAGTACCAGCCCTGGATTCAGGAGGACCTGAGTTCAAATCCAGCCTCAGACACATAATGCTTACTGGCTGTGTGACCCTGGGTAAGTCACTTAACCCCGATTGCTCTCACCAAAAAAAAATTAAATAAACTAAGGCAGCATGCTGTTTAGGATGAACAATATATTTGGTGTTGAGATACTTGGCCCTTACCTTTTCCTGTCCATATGACATCATGCAAGTCCAAAATCCCTAGTACAGGGGTGGGGAACCTGTGGCCTCAAGGCCTTATGTAGCTTTCTGACTGAGTCCAAGTTTTGCAGAACAAATCCTTTTATTCAGGGATTTGTTCTGTGAAGTTTGGATTCAGTCAAAAGGGGTGCATTTGAGGACCTCCTTGAGTTCACAGCTTCCTCATCCCTTCTCTAATATATCTTAATTCATAAAATGGTAATAATAATGTTTTTCCTCAAATGGAAGTGTTGAGGAAAGTACTTTGTTAATTTTGAAATGATATATAAATGTGAGATTCTGTTATCATGATGACTTTTGGAAAATGCCTAGTTAATCCCCTGAGTCCACCAGGGTAAAAGAACTCTGCTAGTAACTTATAGCTATCATCTAGGTGGATTAGGAAGGAGACTCATAAGCATCTGCAGAGCAATGAGTCTAATAATTCTCAGGACAGTTTCCTTCATGTAAGTGGTAGTATCAGGATGATATTCAAGTATCTCTTAGAAATGCTGACCTAAAATAATTCTGATGCTCTGTGAAACTCATTATGGTGAGTGTTTTTCCCTGAAGGAGAAAAATGTCCATTTTATTATCAGTAGTCATAGTACCACAAAACTGAAGAATAATGAAATCTATTTGATATTTGAATTATAAGAAAATACTTGAGAATTTTCAGGTATTCCCTATTTCATGAACTATCATAGTATTATTTTAGAAATGCCAAGATATCTTATAAATGTCATCAAATTGTAGAATGCCTAAAACACACACACACACACACACACACACACACACACACACACACACACACACACACACACACACACACAATCCCACAACTTGAGAGCTTGGAGTTGGAGTTCGAGAGTTAGAAAGGAATTTAGTTGCCATCAAGTAAATGCCTTCCACACACACATACCATTTAGCAGATGAAAAAACTGAGTCACAAAGATGATGATTTATTGTTGTTCACTCATGTCTTATTTTTTGTGACCTCATTTAGGGTTTTCTTGTCAAAGATACTAGAGTGGTTTGCCATTTCCTTCAGCTCATTTTACAGATGAGGAAACTGAGGCAAATTGGGCCAAATGACTTGTCTAGAGTCACACAGTTAGTCTGAGGTCAGATTTAAACTCAGAAAGATGAGTTCTCCTGATTTCAAGCCTGACATTCTATCCACTGTACCACCTAGCTGCCCAAATGATTTGCCCAGGGTCAAATAGTTAGTATGTCTGAGGTAGAAATATACTGAATTCCCTTCCCCCTCCCCACACACTCTTCCTTATTTTGGTGTCTTTTTTAACTTACTGTGTTGTTAGTTTACTTGTTTTTAATTTTTTTTTATTAAAAAGCATTTTTTTCTCTCTTTTACTTACATTCACCCATTAAGAAAAAGGAAAAAAAATCTTTGTAATAAATATCTTTAGTTAAGCAAAATAAATTCCCACATCGTCCATATTCAAATTCTGAATCTTGAGTCTGTCACTCCTTTGTTAGGAGTGGGATAGCATGCACCATCATCTTTGGGACCCTGGAATCATTGCGCATTTCACTGATGAGAGTTCTTATATCTCTCCAAAGTGCCTGTCTTTATGATGTCTTTGTGTAATTTTACTCCTGGTTCTGCTTACTTCAATATGTTATCAGTTCATATAAATCTTCCCAGGTCTCTGTAAAATCATCCCTTTATCATTTTATGGTTCAATAATACTTCGTTATTTAAAGGGATAATAAAATAACTTGTAAAGCAATTTAAGGCTTGTAAAGAATCTCATAAATTACATAACAATTCAGTTCAACAACTATTAATTATGCAAAGCCCTGTGTTTAAACAAAAAAGAAAACACTTTTGTGAGAATAAAAAAGGGAAGAGAAGCACTTAGTTCATTTCAACTTATTGCCATAAATCCAATTCAGCTCAATTCAATAAACGGAATGATCGTTTACTATGTACCAGACATTATGCTTAGGTACTGGAGATATAAAGACAAAAATTAAACTATTCCTGCCTTCAAGGATTTAGCATTCTGCGTATACACAGTATGTAGTAGTCATATGGAATGCAAAGTAGTTCAGAAAGGAAGGGAGAACTAGCAAGTAGTGGGATTAGGGAAGGATGCAAAAGGAGGTGGCACCTCAGTGGAACCTTAAATGAAAAGAAGCAGCTGAGGGGCAGAGAAAAGGAAGCCCGTTCAAGTTCATTCAAGGTATGAATTAGAGCTTAGGCAAATGTAGAGAGGTTGAAGATGGAATGTTGAGCTCAGAGAGGAGGTAAGAATCCAACTTGATAGAAATGCACAGCCCACATGGAGAACAGTATCCTGGCTCTCAAAGAGGGTAGAAAAAAATACTAGGAATCTGAGCATGTAATTGTGGAATCGTGGTGTTTCTCGGGTACAGGAATGTGTCCTTTGCAAGGAATATCTATGGCAATTAATCTGTAGAAAGTTGCACTTTCCCTATTTTTTTGTTGTTCAGTCGTTTCAGTTGTGTCTGACTCTTTGTGACCCCATTTGGAGCTTTCTTGGCAAAGATAATGGAGTTGTTTGCTATTTCCTCCTCCAGCTCATTTTACAGATGAGGGAACTGGGGTAAACAGGATTGAATGACTTGACCAGGGTCACATAGCTAGTAAGTGTCTGAGATCAGATTTGAAGATGAGTCTTTCTGACTTCAGGCCTGGCAATCTATCCACTGCACCCCTAACTGGCCAGCTTTCCTTATAAATTATCTATTTATCGTTAAAATCATTGAATTATGATCACATATACAGTGATAAAGAATATAGTATATTGTAACTATAGTATTAAATAAGGTATATGTACATATGTTTATAATACCTAGTATGCATACACATATACCTTATTATATCTACACATATATTTACAATACACATTCATATATATCTTATATATGCGTATACTTGTGAACACACACATATATACTAGTGTGTTCATATATGTGTAAGTCTATATGTGTGTGAATATGTCCATATGCTTGGTTATACCTGTGATAGTATATGTATTGTATGCATGTATTTACATGTATATGATATGAGTGTGTTTCACCAGACATGTGATTTTTTTTTCGCTGTAGCTACATAACTGAGGGACTTCAGTACCTTCTCTGTATGTCTTAAAATAGAGGTTCTTTACTTGTGGTCCCCTGACCTGCAAGGAATCCATGGATAGATTTAGAAAGGATCCATGTGCTTGGAAGAGAAACTATTTGAACTTTTATTTTCATTAACCTTTGACTTTGTTTATAATGTTTATAATTGTGGACTTTATTTTATGAATTTAAAACACCATTCTAAGAAGGGGTCCATTGACTTCATCAGATTGTCAAAGGGGTCTATGTCACAGGCTAAAAAAAAAAGTTAGGAATATTTGTCCTAGAATGTTTTTTAGGGCATGGTGATGTGATAATGTTAGGTGAGGCTTGCCCAGGGCCATGAGTTGGTATATATTACTGGAAAACTTGAGCCTAGGTTATCCTTATTGAGACCATCTCTCTAACCATTACACTGCATTGTGTCACATATAGAAGCTCATGGGGTTGGTTCTGACTTAACTAGTTATAGTTATGATGTGAATAAGAATACTGATGACATAATGTTAGGAGACAATTATTCTCCGTAAATAAATGAGGTTAGTTTAGGCCAAAACTACCTAGCATTTTTTTTTTGTTAGTGATGGACGACAGCTTACCTTTTCTCCCTGCTGCAATTTCCAGCAAAACAAAGAGATAGTGATAGAGGCAACTGTATGGGAAAGTATCAGCAAAGGCTTATGAGAGCTATTGTTAGTTGATCCCAATCAAGTAATGATTTGGGACACCTGCTTCCCCAGTTTTGAAAAGAAGATTACTGTAGCAGAAAGAACATTTTATTAGAATCAGAAAACCTGGGTTTCTAGTGCAGGTTCTACCACTGATTAGGAACGTAATAGGAGCCAAATCTCTTTGATCCTTATTTTTTTCCTTCTGTGTGATGAAAAAGATGGGGAACAAATGAAAATGTTGTTATTATCATCCACACTCACTTTAGGAAGTGTTTATTTCCCTTGCTGGCATTAGCATATCACACAAATTCTAACCACTGTCATCCTTTATCATTATAGTTTCAGACCATAATTTTTAGAAGGAAATATTCGTTGTTGTTGTTGTTGTTGTTGTTGTTGATTATTTTACACGCAGCTAAATGGATAGAGCTCCAGAGCTGGAGTCAGGATAGCCTGAATTCAAAGCTGGCCTCAGACACTTAGAGAATCCATGTAACTGTGGGCAAGCCACTTAACCTCTGTTTGACTCAGTTTCTTCACCTGTACAATGAGGCTAATAATAACACCTATCCTCCCAGGATTGTTGTGAAGATCAAATGAGACAATAATTATAATGCACTTAGCGTGATACCTAGCATGCAGTAAGTGCTATATGAATGTTATATTTTATTAATAATAGTATTATTATTTATTGTTACATAAGTGTTTTTATGCTTCTTCACAGAAACACAAACTGTTTTGCCAAGAGCCTGTAAAGATGGCTTGTAAAGAAAGAAAAAGTGCTATTAGAAAGGACTTAAACTGACTTTGTGCTGAGTGATATTAATGTATAAACCTATGTATTTGCCACATGGGTAGTAAGAATATAAAACTCTAATGTCTAGATAATATGCTCTGTCAGGCACTCAGGGAATTACTTAACCAATCTGTGGAACATCTGACAGTTTTTTTTCCTCCATGACTTTCAAAGATAATTGTCAGTCAATTTGTAAATTTGTTAGGTAATTCCCACAGCACCTTATGAGGCATATTTTCCCAACTATCATCTACAGAACAGATAATTATAAGTTATTGAAGGTCATGTGAAACAGAGGAAGCAGCAGAGGATTGGGGTGAAACCATACAACCTCCAACAAGCCTTGAGAAGCCAGAAGAAGAGCATTTTCATCATTGTTAAATGATTAAACATTTATTACATGTGTATGTACATCAGTCCATGAATATTTTTTTCCATTAGGACTTCCAAGCAAATACTTGAACAATACTAATATTGAGAGAGAAAAATCAACACAAGGTAAAGAGAAGGGAACACTGTGGTATAGTGGATAAGACGCAAGACTTGGTGACAGACATGGGTTCAGATCCCATTTCTGATACTACTTGTGCGAATTTAGTCAAATCACTTCATCTCTCTGGGTCTCAGTTGCTGCATCTGCAAAACAAGGATATTACTATTGGAATATCTAGTTCAAAAGGTTATGGATCAAATCAAACCAAATGAGACTGCCTTTTTGGAAGTACTTCATAATTATAAGTGTTCCTTTAAGGTACTATCTTCGTGTACACAATTTGCTACTTCCACATTTAAAAAAAAAAAAGTAAAAAATAAAAAAATAGATTAATAGTCATGTTCTCAAAAATTTCTATGATATCCTTTAATTTAAGTAGCAATTGAATGGAAAAATGCCTCTTCATGGCCCATCAGCTTCTCATCTCAGGTTTTGAATTTGGGAGGATGGCTTTATATTAGGGTGATTAGGATTTAGTTGCAGGAAGTCTGTTTTTATTTATGACATCAATTGATTAACAGAAGAAAAGATGAAGGCTTCATGAATCTTTACATTGGTAATTCATATAATACCTAAGTGAAGACATGGTAGACAGTATGAGAAAGAACAGAAGGATACCAGAAATGGGATGGAAATAGAGGTTTTTATTTAAAATATAGTATGAAATGGCTTTAGGAATCATCATTATATTGCCACCTCTGGCAAACGCTAGCTGTATGACCCCCAGTCAGCTACTTAACTTGTTAGTCTTTTAGCCAAATCCCTGTGACTTTTATGTTGCTAAGGTGTTAACCTGCACTGATAGAGCTCCTACCTTGAGCAAAAATGGGAATAATAGCGCCTGTGAGCACGAAGTTGTTTGTGAGGGTCAAATTATAAGAATAAAAAAGGAAAGTGCTTAATAAAGTGCCTGACACACACTAGATGCTCTATTAATGCCTTTTCATATATCAAACCCTTAAACTAATGAAATCATGGATCCAGTCCATAGCCTCCTCTCCAAATTACCTCAAGCCTAAAATCAGATACTGGTGCTATTTGTGAACTCATGGCTTTTGCTTAGTTTCATTTTTCCCACCAGAGGGATGTTTCCCTCTGATTCTGCCTTCTTTCTCCCATCTCTCCCCATATCACATATTTTCAGATACCTTCTTCATGAACACTGATAAAGCCATAGCTCCTGGGTTAATGTCAGTTGCACTATTCTGCTTTGGTGAGGGGGAAAAATCTCTGCCACAACTATTCCACTTAGGTTTTAAGGAGTTATAGAACCCCTTCTGTTTTGGAAGCCTATAAGCTACCATAGCATTTGGGTGCTACCCTTTTAATCACCCTATAACTTTGATTGGTGGCATCTGTCACACACCTGAGAGTTTGGGAAGCTCATCATTGGGACTGAATATACTGCATCATGGGACTGCTACTTCAGGGATAGAGGAAAGGCCTTCATGGGTTTCCTATTTCCATGTGATCATCTGTGTCTATCAAAAAAAACACCTCTGCCCTTGTAACAGCCTCTCAAGTAGTCATTCAGCCCATTAGAATTTGATCTTGAATATTGATTGTCTAGTCTAGCTGACTAACAAAGGAAGTTTTGAAATATAATTAGGAAATGAGATTGTTCTTAGGGTAAGTCACTTCACCTTTTTGAAGGTTAGTGAATTAATCTGTAAAATGGGGATACAAATATTCATACTATCTCCCTCTAGGAGTTGTTGTGATGAAAGTGATTTGAAAATATCAATTTGAGCCATGCTTATTAATATTACTTAACAAAGTGAGTAGAACAAAATCATATATTACACTTTAAGAAAGCTGTAATTCAGGAAAATAAGGGAAATGATTAGGGTGATATATAACCCAGGGATACAGAGGGAGAAAAAAAAAACTAAGTCAAAATCACACTCCAAATCTTTCTTATAGAGCTGCTCTGAGATGGTATTCCCTGACTGTCATTGCTTATGACATTTAAAAGCTGAGTGGATAAAGAACTAAAAATACATGCTAGAGAACAATCCGATTCTTGCAAAAAAAAAAAAGATCTGAGCTTCAAAAGGTTTCTTCTATTTTTAATTTCTACTCTAATGCTACTGTTGAAAGAGTAGTATTCTTGAAAGACCTACTATGTAAGCCAGGGTAAAACTGTGGGATGGGTAACCTGTTCAAAACAAACATCAGTATCACTGGACAATAGATGAAAAACTAGCAAATTTTATTTATAAGATTATTAGTCATCATGAAAATCAAATGGCCTTAGGGGGGAATATATATATATATATAAATATGTGTGTATATGTGTATATATATATATATATATATATATATATACACACATATATATATACACACACACATATATATGTATACACACACACATATATATGTATATGTATATATATATATATATATATATATATATATATATATATTTCACATGGAAATGTCTTTAATTAATTGATGGTAAAGCAACCAGCAAATCCTTTGTCAATTTTTATAGTGTTAATGATTTTTCCCCCTTTGGATTGAGAAAATTGCATTCACCCATGTACTTTTAGCGGGTTGACTACTCCCTGCTGATCCTGCCCCAGTGTTACCTTCCTCTCCATCCCAATTATACACTTACTATTGATTATTATTTGGCTATGTATCTTCTTAATGAAATTCCCTGACTTTCTTCCTAATACATGCTCATACTAGGTATCTCTTTAACTTATATTGAATTAATATCTCCTTTGAATTAATTATTGAATTATACTGAATTAATATCTCCTCCCTTTGTTTATTCTAAAAATTCTAAGCTGTATAGTTAAGCGCTTTTTGAGGAATAAATAAGACAGGACTTTTGAATCACAAAGTTCATTGATCAAATATTATAAAACCAAGGATGAGGGGGAAAGGGAGGCAAAAAGTAAGGGATTATGGATTTAAAGCTGAAATAATCTTAAGGGACATCTAATCTAACACCACATTTTTCAATTGAGATTGAAGCCAAGAGCAAAATGACTTCTCCAAAATCACACAAATAATAATCTGCAGAACTGAATTTTGAACGCAAGTTTTGTAATTCCAGACCCTGAGGATAGTCTGTGGGCAATATTGTGAACTGGGCAAAATTTATTTCTGATCTTCTCTCACCTCCTTCATCAGCATTCCACTCTGCTCCTTTGCTACCTTTAACTATACCTCTGTGTGTTGCTGTTATCTACCTGAAAACACATTTCTTATTCAGAGATTGGTGGATTTTTTTAAAGGGCTTACCCCTCTCAATGATGTTTACTTTCAGTATAACATGGGGGGGTGGGGAATAAGATCTGAAGTAATCCACTGCTAATGTTTGGATTTTAGACATCATTTTAGGTGTGTAAAGAGATGTTTTAGGATATGTAAATGTGTAGAGAAGGGGCAACGTATGCCCTTCCTGGTATTCTGAAGCTAGCCCTAAACTGCTCTCAAGACTGCTAAAATTTTAGTGTGAACATTTATCCTTTGGAAATTGTGAAATTTATGCCTAGGTACAGCTGCAAATCAGTCGAATTTATTGTTTTGTTCATTAGTCAGACTTAAGAAAGGGATGGGTAAAATGTTAATAATGTGGATAAAACTTAAAAGTATATGCTGTGTACATTCCCCCTCCCCACAGAACCAAGGGTAAATATTTAGGAGCACTCTCCTGCCTTCCTGACATCTCATATTTTACCCCATAGTCTGCTGCATGTTCCTCTTACTTTTAAGCCAAGACTTGCACTGCTACTAACACATTTGCTTATGAATATCATTTTGTGTAAAGAATCCTCACAGTTTGTGGTTTCTCTCTAACTTCTTGAAAGGTTCATCTGTTCAATGAGACAGTACAACTTCCCTTTGTTCTGAATCTTTGATCTCTGTTTGACTTACCTAATAAATCAATGCTCTATTCAAACTGAATTTTCAGATGTAATACCATGTGCCATATTTGTATTAATCTCTACTTTCAAAAACAGACCACTAGATAACATGTGAGATGGTGCAAATATCTGTACTCAGCAAGTACAGGAATTTCTAAATCATTAGTAGTATGTGTATATGTGTGTGTGTGTGTGTGTGTGTGTGTGTGTGTGTGTGTACTTTTTTAATATGTTCTGCAGTCTTTAGGAATGACGAAAACAACAGAACCTCCAGATTTTTTGGGCACTGGTTTCAAAATCATAAAGCCTTAAATCCTGAATCCAGAGAGCTAGATTTAACTGACAAGCATAAAAATATTGTAATTTTATACATAAAGTGATGGACAAATGGAAATAAAAAGGTCAGTTGGAATCCACTTTAGGGACTCAGGATCCATGCACTCAGTAAAGCGGTAGGTGTTGGGCAGGTCGCTGAGACACGATATTTTTAATTAAATCATTGGTCTTGGGGGAATATTGCTTTAAAATCCAAATGAATCTGATACGATGGTGAGATCTACATTCCTGGTCCTTAGTCAAGTCATTCCATTAGTCTGCCGATTAGATCAGGAGGGAAGCATTTCAAATTACAGCAGCAGTTTTACAGAGGAGATAATTATGGAAAGTTATGAATGACAGAAATTACTGCAGCTCCGGGTTTTTCTTTTTTCGTCTTTGCTGGCTGTTTCGCAGCCATTATGCTTTCCTTTTATAGCTGCCTTAGTTATCCACAGTTAATTAACATCAATAAATGATGGAAAATGTTCTATAGTCCTTTGATTGCTTTTTTATCCTTTTTTGTTTCTTTCTTAAGCAAACTGCCACTCATAATTTCCAAGGCACTGTTGTTGACATTAGAATTTAAACGATTCTTGATATTGTTTTTCTTTTCACATACTAACAATTTTGACTCTCCGGCACTCAATTACTTACTACAGACTAGTGCTTTTAAAAGATATATGCAGGTGCAATTACCATCTTGCCTTAGTGTCAGTAGTCTGCCATGCAGATGTTACCTATGAATACATGTGCTTTGATTGATCAGGTAAGCGCATGTCGCTTCTCAGACCAGAAACACTACAGCAAATAGACTATGAATAGACTGTTAGACCTGGAGTCAAGAAGATCTTAGTTCAAATCCTTCAGCAGGCAGTTGATAGCTATGTGATCCTGGGCAAGTCACCTAACCCCTGTTTGCCTCAGTCTCCTCATCTATAAAATATACATAATAATACCACTTATCTTCCAGGTTTATTGTATGGATAAAATGAGATTGCACATTTGAGGTATTTTGTGAGACTTAAAACTCTCTATAGATGCTAACTATTACTATTATTATATCTTCTACCAGTTGCCAATGGTCATACTTGGAATTTAGACATGTATCAATTGCCACTATTTGTTTATTTTCTTTATTTTGCCAGTGAAGGGTATTTGAATCTTTCTGGTGTTCAAAGCCTACCTTGTAATTTTGACATGCTTTAGCATAGTTCAGATTTTCTGAGAACATAATGGGAAACCTCCATGGCATTACTGTTTATCTGCTTTAGAAGTATTCTTCTGAGTGTCAAGCTTTAAATAATGAATTACAATTGATTTTTTCTGATGGAAGTCACACCTAATAAGTTCTTTAGACTTATGTGATTACTGTAAATTCCAAATTTTTTTAGAAATGACTGAAGCATACATTTGTGTATGTATGTGTGTGTAAACAGATCTAAGTTATTGTTAAGTTTATTATTCTCTTTGTATGATATAGGTTTAAGGAGGGTAGGGAAAACTTGGTTACTAGGAACTAATCAGTACAAAGATTCAAGTTATGGTAGATCAGCTTTCATTATTTACGCATTTTTTTGCCTCAAAGTTACTTAGGTAAACTTTTTTTGGTGACTAGCATTACTGTAGATAGAAGCTGATATATTTTACAACACTACAGTATAGTACATTGGAACTATTACTTTACCTGTTCCAAACACTGAACCTTTGTTTGCATTAACTCTTTTTGCCTGAAGCATCATACAGTTGGCCCATAGAATTAAGAGTTAGAAAGGACCTTAGAGATCCCCTGGTGTCTAGCCCAACAGCTTCATTTTATAGAGCATCGAAATGAAGCCCAGAAAAGCTTTGTGACTGGCTACAGTTCATACTAGTAGGTAATTAATGAGTTAGTCTTTTAGGGGGGAATTATTAAGAAGCTTCACACACACAAAAATAGATGAATCAGTCAATTTTGAAAAGAAAGGATTTATTTTGCCCATTTAAGGGAAGGCTGCAATATTTAACAGAATGCTCATGGCTAGAAGAAAAAGCAGGGGCAAAAAGGGAATGGTACTATTAATCACTTCTCCTCCCCAAACCAGAGCAGACAAACAGAAGTGAGAGAAAGCAACCAGTCTAATCAGGATTATTGATGATCACTGTAGTCGTGAACCTTATGTTTCTGACCATGAAGAAGAAACATGTGACAGTTCTTTGGAAGCTGTTCCCAGGACTTAGGGCATTTTTGCACCAAGATCTCACCAGTTTGATGTGTGGGATTCCAAAGTCCATTGGTACTCCATGGATCATGTTAGTTCAAGCATGCTGAAAAGGACTATGAAGTTAGAATAATCACTGATCACAGCATATATATATATATATGTGTGTGTGTGTGTGTGTGTGTGTGTGTGTGTGTGTGTGTGTGTGTGTATGTGTATATATATATATACATATACACATATATACATATATACATACGTGTGTATGTATATATATATATACATATACACATATATACATATATACATACATATGTATATGTGTGTATATATGTATGTATGTGTATGTATATGTATATATATTGGTCAGTTTCTTAGATCTACTTATTGTAAGACATGCAAATATAGGAAAGGCAGGATTTCCTTCAGGTATTAGCTATTGGCTTTCTACAACTAAGATGATAGACAGGGATTCTCCAATTATTGAGTTGTAAAAGTGTTAGAGATTTTTGGATTGTGAGACTGATAGAAGATTCTAGAAAAAGAAAGAGAATGCCAAGCAGGAAAATGAGTTGTGATCCAGTAGAGACAGGCTATCTTAGAATGACCAGGCCCAAAATTTGTAGATTCCACTACTAGCAGCAGTAGAATTTAAATCCTGTCTTATAATTTGAAATACTTTCTTAAACATTCCATTGTTTAATATTAAAGCCAAGATTTTCTAAAAATACCGAAGTATTTTTCACATGAAAAGACATTAAGCAAGATATCCCTAACCTACTTGTGTGATTTTTTTTCTTTCTGTTATCACTACTAGGATTTGACTTTTTAATTTCAGCCTACGCTCTCAGGATGTATAGATCTTTTTGAATTGTGGTTCTGTTATTCATTGTATTAGCTGCCCCTCCTAGCCTGTTCTCATCAGAAAAAATTATAAATGCTTTTTATGTGTCTTTGTCATAGGTGTAAATACAGCATGAATCAGATGTGCATGATATGGCCTAGCATCTAAATTCCTAAAGAAAATTTAACTGACCGAATAGCACATTAGTAATAAAAAATATTAATGTTCCACTCAGAGCTAGAAAAATCTCAATGAAAGATAAATAAAGGGAAAATACATAACTGAACAAACTGTTGGATAACTTGAAGTTAAAAAGATTTATGGTACCTTCTGAATGGGAGCAAAAAATGCATATGTATATCACCACCATATCGCACTTTTATAAAAACAGGCCATGGATTAAGGCAACAAAAAGGGCAAATAATTATTTTTAAAAAAGAAAATACTAAAAACATTCTTTAGATACCATAACATAATAAACTAAAATAATACAGGGAGCACAAGTAACAGACACAGACCCAAATAGATATAATGTGATCTTAAATATCAAGTGAGTCAAAAAAGAAATCATAGAAACAATTATTAACTCTGAGAGACAATAACAATGATGAGACAACATAGTAAAATTTCCACGATACTATTAAAGCAGTCCTGAAAATAAAAATAATATTCCTCAAAACTTATATTAACAGAATGTTAAATGAGAGGATTAATGAACTCAAGAAAAACGAAGTAATAAATAATCCCAACATAAATACAAAATAAGGAGATCTTGAACATTAGATAACAAATAGATAATTTGGAAACCAACAAGTTTTTAGAATTGATTGTTGTTCAGTCGTTTCACTAACGTCTGACTCCATGTGAGGTTTTCTTGGAAAGTCACTGGAGTGGTTTACCATTTCATTCTCCAGCTCGTTTTTTGCAGATGAGGAACTGAGGCAAACAGAGTTAAGTGACTTACCCAGGATGACACAGCTAGTAAGTGTCTGAAGCCAGATATGAACTCAGGAAGATGAGTTTTCCTGACTTCAGGCCCTGGAGTCTATCCACTGTGTGACCTAGCTGCCCTATGAGAATTGATCAGCAAAACAAAAGCTAGTTCTAAAAGACTAATAAAACTGATAACCCTTCAGTCTGGTTCAGATGGATTTTGAAGAGAATAATATTAAACTTTTAAAAACAATTAATACATGAAGTTATAAAATTGAATAATAATATAATTTTTGAAATAAATATAAATTATAAATATAATATATAATTCAACAATTATGTATGCATAAATTATTGTCAAAAATTAAAGTGCATCCAACTCATTTTATGAAACAAATATAGTCCTAATATCTAAACTAGAAAAATATAAATCAAAGAAAGATAATAGATTAATGTCATTAATGTATTGATTTATAAATGTAAAATTCTGATGAAAATATTATAGCATTTTAGTTAACAGTCATTCATTTTGTACAACTTGGGTTTATACAGGAAATGCAAGAAGCATTAGGAAAACAACTAACATAATTAATCCCTGTCTCTTTTAATTGGGACATTTGTCTCAGTTCAGCCTGCTGAAACTTCTCCTATTCTACACAGCTCCCCAAAGATTATCATGAGTGTTTCCATAAGCACAGCAGTTCTTTGAATTGTACCTGGGGTATAATTTGTCTTGCTCTGGAGATTTGAATCCATTTAAATACTTTGGCCTCTCTTACCATCTCATCTCTCTTGTCCTTGTAACCAGAATTTAAGATCTTGTCCTAAGACTAGGAATGATTTTATGAATTAAAGCTAATGTAAATCAAATTCATTGCTTCTCTTACATAATAAAAAGAATTAAAGTGTATTTTACCCTATTAATTTGTTTTAAAATACATTGCTTTGTAGAGATAAAGCTGTTAAATTAATATTACATTTATTGATTTAGGCAAAAAAGAGAAAACATTCATACTGGACAGAAGGTTGATGCTTGAGACAAAAAAAAATGGGTTCATGTTTTCAGTTAGACACGTAATAGCTGCATAACCCTGGGAGAAATCACAACCTCTTTGTGACTCAGACAACTTTTTAAAGCTATAAATTAAAGATGAGTTACTGACCTGTATCAGTAGAGACAGTTTTGACCACAGAGAACTTCTTCAAGAATCACAGGTCTGAAAACAGATTTTTGTTAATTGAAAACAAATAAAAATTAAACAAAACAAAATAAAACAAAAATGGCTAGAGGCTCATCTTCCCTAAAAACCAACGAACCAAAAACTACTCCTTAGGCAAATGCATAAGGGCTTTAGATGGACATAATGTGGATAATACCCAACTGTTAATTCCTTGCATATTTTCTCTTTCACAAATCGTGTCATGCTTATCTTTCTAAAGGTAATAGGCTTTCTAGCTGTGTTCAGAAATGGATGAAGAGTTCAGTACCTGACAGGTGGTCCTTTGTCCATGTTATATAATGAGGCTTTTGAAAAGTAGTAGTTTTCACTGAGTAGTCACAAGGACTATGATAATCTCCAGCTCCTTTCTTTACGACACTAGACAAAATAAAATATGGTGACTGGAAGCAAAATAAGAGGTCCATGATCTTCTGAGTTATTCCTCTGTCATTGATTTCTATCAGTCTTCATTAGGCCACACGATGGTCATTTAACACTTAGGTCATGGATGATTATAAAGTAAAAGCTAACTCATGCCCCTAAAATCATATTGGTTTAAATGTAATTGAGGCATAGGTGTAAGTGGCACAGTGGATAGAGTATCAGGCCTGAAGTGAGAAAGATTCATCTTTCTGAGTTCAAATCTGGCTTCAGATACTTACTAGCAAGTCTTGGGCAAGACTTGAGCAAGTCACTGAACCCTGTTTGCCTTACTTTCTTATGTTAATTTGCTAGAAAAGGAAATGGCAAGCCAATCTAGTATCTTTGTGAAGAAAACCCCAAATGGGGTTGCAGAAAGTCTGATGTGACTCAAAAGAACTAAACAACAAGAAAACAAAACAAAACACTGTAGTATCTGCAAGAAGACCATAATAAACTAAAGTGAGAGATCATCATCATCATCATCATCATCATGCTTTATGTTTATTTTGCTAGCACTTTAAAACTTTCTTCCTTTTTCTTCACTATTACTTCCCAATGAAGCTCCCTATCCCATCACCCCTAATGGGACCCTTCTTGATAAAGTACAGTGAAGCTTTTCATCAGGCATGGAAGAAATTCATCTATTCTGTTAGAGATGATTTTTTTGTTAGATTATACTCAGTTCTAAAGGATTATTTATAAGCCTATATCTTTCGTATGTTGGAATGTTATATTCCAAGATCTCCTCTCATTTAGAAAAGCTCCTAGATCTTGGGTGATCCTATTGGGGTTTCTTGGTACTTTAACTTTCTCGATAATTGCAGTATTTTTTTTTATTTAACCTGAGAGCTCTAGTCTTATTCGTTCATTTTTTTTTTTAGTACAGGATGGTTGGTTGATTATTTCTAACTTTACTCTCTGGATCAAATAGATCTGTACATTTTTAATTAAATATACTATCCAGATTTTTTTATTATAATTTTCAAGGTTATAATTCTAGCAGTTACGCTTTAGTATTATCCGTGGGCTTCTGGGTCAATTTTAGTGAAGTTATGGGATGAATGAAGTCACTTATTCTAGTATCACATTAAATTCTTCAATAATTATTCAGTCTGGTGAGATTTTTAAAGTTCTTACTAGAGTAGGTGTTTGGGATCTGAGCTGCCTTCCTCCATTCAGGTTATCATCTCAGCTAGAAAAGAAGCTTTCCTTCTAATGAGGGAGACAACACATACAGGGAAGTCGTGGCTAGGAAAATGAGTTTGATCTGGGAAATCACAAGATGGTGAGTGAAAAAAAAATAACAATCCTTTGCACAAGCAATGTTAGTGTTATTTACATCATAATTCTCAGAGCAAATGTGGGAAATGGAGAAACAAGTGGGTGAAAAGCTATAGGGATCTTGTAGGAAATACAATATTACATGAAACATAAGCTGTTTCATTAAAGATACAAGTAGAGAAGACATTCATGGAAAAAAAAAATCTAGGAAACCATGACATTTGTCCATGATTCTAGTTAAGGAGCTTACAATGTATGACTATAGACTATTCCTTTTTATTTAAAAGAGGGTTTGCAAAGGAAAAAAATCATACATTGCATGAAGAGCAATGTTATGATATCTAAATCTATATTTAATTGCTATATCTTATTGATCCTATCTCCATAACATCTATTGCACCTATCCACTTTTCTCCCTAGCGATTCAGTCATCACCCTAAGATAATATCTCAACATCTTTTGCTTGCAATGGTCTCCTAATTGGTCTCCCTGTCCCCTCCTTCCCAATCCATCTTCCCCAATCATGCAAATGTGTTAACCCTAAAGCACAGGTCTGAATATATCACTTTCTTGTTCAAAATGCTCCAGTGGCTCCTAATTTCCTCTACACTAAAACACAAACTCCTCTCTCTGGCATTTAAAGCCCTTTACCATCTGTCTCCTGCTTACCTTTCCAGATGTGTTATGCTTTTACTCCCCTTCATGCAATATATGTTCTGCCCACAATGGCTTATTTGTTGTTCATACTACAAGATAATCTCTCTCTCATAGCTGATTTAGCCCAAGTTGTTTCCGCAGTACCTATCCTCCTCTTCTCCACCCCTTGGAATCCTTAGTCTCCTTCAAAGTTCATCTCTTGAAAAATCTTCTATAGGTGACCATTCCCTAGTGTCCATCTTCAGACATGATTTGGTATTTATTTTCTGTGACTGGTATATACTTATGTATGTGCATGCCGTTGCCCCTGAGTAAATATAAATCTCTTAAGGTCAGGGTTATTGTTGATTGTTGAGTTTGTACATCTTTGTACATACCAACACTTTGTACATATCAATACTTTGCCTAGATTATAGTAAGTACTTCAAAAATATTTGTCCATGATTGACCCTTTCCTACTCATCAATGAATATTTGGAAACCTATTTCTGTTAAGCATGTGTAATCTATTGATGAGTGGAGAGAAAGAAGAAATTCTATCTAGAAGTTTCTTTACAATGATATTCCTGTTACTATTTAATAAGTAACTCTACTTAGGTGTTCAGGACAAGTACTACATTCTATATAACTGAGATGTTTCTGATGGAATAGCATAGTTAAAGTTAAGATCATACTGAATCCTTGTCTATCAGATATAAGAAATAATTTTAGAACCAAATACAACTAAAAAAGGAGAAATGCTTTTGTTGTGAAAACATGACCTTAGTTCGGTTACAAAACTATATTGGTTAGTTTCTCTAATTAACTTGTTCCCAAGTTAAACTAAATTTGCATGTAAACTAAATTTGGCAAAAATAGTTAATGTTTTGATGAATACTAGGACCATAGGGTTATAAACTAAGTGTACAAAAAGCATTGCATATTTCATGTAGTCAAGGCAAGTCAAATCAGAAAACTGAGAACATGAGATTAAGAGATTGTAGTAAATGGAAGAAATAAGTGGTAGTCTAATGCATGATATTAATTACATTGTGTTTAGTTGCAATTAGAGTACTAGAATTAGAGTCAGGAAAATTTGAATTTGAATCTCATTTCAGGTACTATGTTACCTTGGGGAAATCACTTAATCTTTTATTCCAATTTCCTCATCTATAAAATGATAATAATAATAGTTCCTAGCTCATAGGAGATTTTTGTGAGGACCAAATCAAATATTAATATATGTGAAGTGCTTTGTAAACCTAAAAGCAATATATAAATCATATATGTTATTATTGCTAAGACATTTCTTACTATGTAACTTGTTGACTAGAAACAATGTATAGAGCATTATGAGAGAGAGACAGAGACAAAGAGAAAAAGAACATGGAGAGACAGAGCCTTAATTATATTAGTTACTTAAAGTGGGGTGATTAAAGTTCTCCCTCAGGATTACAACACATACACTCCAGGTGGTATCAGGCAAAAGTATACAGCAACAAAAACAACAGCCAACAATAGTGCTCTCCAACCACTTGAAAATGGGGATAGTACCACTCAAAATTTGGTTCTATTTATCCATTTGATTATTAGTTTTTTCTTTTTTTTTTTTAGTCATTCATAGCATCCTTTTTTATTCCGTAACCTCATAATTGTGAGGATTAAATTCCACTGATTGCATTTGAACTATGTTAGGGAGACTGTACAAATCTTAAAAGGTTCTGGATGCCAGGAATGTGTGACAGTCCTGACAGTATACATACTTACATTTCAATCATTTATGGCTGGAATATTTTGACATCCAGAATTCCCCCACTGCTTCTTCACACATTCACACATACAAGGACAGGAAGACGGGCCGATCTTGAAACAATATCCATATTCAATTCCCATAGGAATCGACTTATTCAAGCCTCTCCAACCACCTTTTCCACTACTGTATTTGACTACATAATCATCGAAGATTCTATGCTATTTTTGGGCAAAAATGTGGGGTGCAACCATTATATGAAGCTTTTTAAAAATTGTGATGGTATTACTTAAAAATCATTTATTACTAAACTGTCTTTGGTGCAAGATTAAACCCACAATCAGAAAGAAACGCTTCACATGTTAATGTATCTCTGGCAGACAAATTATATGGTTTAGCTAGTTTGGGAAGATGCAGGTCTTAGCATATCATGTGACTTAATCATGGCAGTTTTGCCTACAGATCTACTCCTCTTGAGTCTATGGTTCTTCATTGGGTTGAGTGACAATTCCATCACTACTGCAATGCTCTAAACCATACAAGTCAGCTTTCGGAAATAAACTGACAATGCCTGTGAACTGAGAACTCTAGGCTCGTGGCTCACAGTGCGCTAGAGATAAATGTGTATATGCCACTGGTAAATACATTGCTTCTCTGTTAACCTTTTAAGTGGCATAACAAACAATTATACAATGCAATGATTACATGATGAAAGTTTTTACATCAATTTTTGGACTGAAAAACAAGGTGCAATAATTATCTGGTGGTGATGATTATGAGAAGAAATATGGTAATTTCTCCCAACCATCTAATCATCTGGCATCTGACTGTAGGATACCAAAGACCTTGGTCAGGGGAGGAACTTTTGACCTCGCTCTCTTAATTGGAGACTGCCTCAGCACAACAGTGTTGTATTACCAGAAACCCTTGGCTACATTTCACTTCACTCTCTCCTCTCTGAGAAACTCCTTACAACTTCCTCTTCTGATAATCCTCTCCCCCTCCCTTCCCCGCCTCACCAGTTCTGGAACCAGGAGATATAATCAAGTCAACTTTGCCTTTGTTCCTAGATAAGATGTGTTCATCTATTCCTTTCTTACCACAGTCAAGATTTCAGCAATTTTCCTTACCAAATTGCCCTTCCCAAGTCACCATTCCCTTGTTTGTTTCACTCATTATAATGTAAACTCTTTAAAGGCAGATAACATCTTTGCTTTTGTATTTTCATAACCAACACTTAGCACATGTATAATGTTTAGTAAGTGCTTTATACATATATACATATAATATATATATGCATATATTATATATATATATATTTCTTAATTAATAATAGATTATAAACAAAACTGGAAGGGAATTCACAAGCTATCCAGTCTAACCTTTACATTTTTCATATAGAATTTATGCTTTGTGGCTCAAGGTCTAGCAGAACTATGCTGCTACATCAGCTTCTCAGTGTTCACAGGAATAACCCTGAGAAGTTGATATGTTTCGCTTCTCTTACAGCATTGGCTAAATCCCCCACCTATTACATTCCCCTCTCACTGGCCCCTAGTTCCATTTAAAGACTTTAACATTAAATTTTGCACCAGAGTATTTACTTCAAAGATACAGAAAGAACAATTTACAAAAATCTTCACGCTTTCAACACTTTGTATGCTTTCGCCCCTATACCAGCTGGTCTCAAAACTTAAATCATTCACTAAATCTACCAGTTCCATCAAGTTCATATCCAGGTATAGAATGACTTCTTTATAAATCATCTTCTCATCTTCCTTTGGCCATGGTGAATGTCATTCTTTGTTCCCCAAGTCA
The DNA here is from genome assembly GCF_003287225.1 of Phascolarctos cinereus. Classification (NCBI taxonomy): domain Eukaryota; kingdom Metazoa; phylum Chordata; class Mammalia; order Diprotodontia; family Phascolarctidae; genus Phascolarctos; species Phascolarctos cinereus. The sequence goes on from NW_027555625.1 coordinate 179,298,340, forward strand.
TTGATGCTGGTCTGGCTACAACTCCTGGCTTGGAATCTAGACTCTGGAATGTCAGGAAGCTAGACTACTTTAATAAAGACCTTTCAAATATAGCAGATTGTGAGATCCCATTCACTTCACCTGGAACAGAAAAAGAGAAGACCCTAAAGGCTGTCCCTTACCTTTCACCTAAGAAGGAGCCATCAAATGAATTGGAGAGGCAAAGAATAAGCTTACTAAATGTCTATATAGCCAATCAGAGAGGCTTCCCATTCACCATGGACCAAAAGAGACAAAGTACAAAGTGCCTACACATGATCCACAGTCTCCCAAAGGCCTTCCATTATTTTTCATCATGATTCTCCCAGAAGCAAACTCCCTAGTTTGCTTTAGCTGAGCAAGGTGTCAAAAGAAATGAGTTTCAGAAGTAGGATTTGAAATCAAGTTTACTAACTCCTGCATCTGTTAATCTTTCCCCAAAGCATGATGACTTCTAATGTCTTTCAAGAATTTTTTTGTGTTTTTAGTAATATTTGTCCTTTCAAATATGAAACAGGAATTAAAAGTTCACCTAAAATCTTACAAGTTGAGCATTTCTTGGCCATTAAAGTCACATCAAGAAATAATTATTTTTGGTGCAGTTAGGTGGTGCAGTAGATAGAGCTCTGGCCTTGAAGTCAGGAGGACCTGAGTTCATATCTGGCCTCAGACACATAACACTTACTAGCTGTGTGACCCTGGGCAAGTCACTTAACCCTGATTGCCTCACCCAAAAATAAATAAATAAATAAATAAATAAATAAATAAATAAATGATTGTTTTACTGCCTAAACCCAAAGTCAATATATATTCTGTTAATACAAACATAGGATCATATATCTTTAGTGAGAAGGCTTTTCAGAGACTATCTATCCCAATACATTCATTTTATAAATAAGAAAACAGAGGTGCAAGAAGTTTCAAAATGGTTTTAAAGGTATTCCTTCAATAAGGTACTTATGAAGAAAACAATCCCAGTCAGTTATTACAATTTCAATATAAGAAAAAAAAATTGTGATTCTGAATGCATACATACTCAAATCACTTCTCTTTTTTCAGTCAAATATGATTGCTTGTAAATTATTTAGAACATGAAATGGCATTATGCCTAAGTATGAGCACATAAAAGAACCAGAATTAGATGCTTAAAATAACATTAAAACAGTACTATGTAGTGAGAAATTTTAAATGATAATTTATGAAACTTCTTTTCTATACAAAACTATGCACTTCAGGCAAAACTTTTTTTTTAATCAGTTGTGTAGGCTGAAGGTAATATGTGGGGAATACCATATGGAAAGCAATAATTTGACAGGAAAGCACAGGCTTTGGATTGGATTCGTGACTTGTGATTCATAATGCACAATAACAAATCTCGGTACTTGGCTAAATTGTATCACTAAACATATATTTTTGCTTAGTTGAGTATAATTTATTCTGGGTCCAGAAATAAAGTGTACTCAATAGACATATACCAAAGCATTTGTGCCACTTGGTGAAGAGTTGGATTTTCAAAATAAATTACGTCATTATAATTTTATTTGTTTAAAAAGTATATTAGCCAATCCCAAGTAGTGATTCTAATTCAGTAATCAAGTAACAGTGATAAATTAACTGCCTACTATAGGTTAGGCTTACTAGACACCAGGAACAGAAAAACAAAGAAACAATTATTCTTCTCAGAGATCTCACATTGTAATGCAGAATTGAACAAGTAATATATAAATATGAAAAGAATAAAGAGAAAATAAATGTAAATAAATCCAAAGTAGTTAGAAGCAAGGTAGATTGAGAGGGAGGACATTAGTTATTGAGTCCATAAGAAAGGAACATGCCAAACTTGATGCTTGCCTTGGGTCCTGAAGGGGAAGATGCAATCCATGAAGTGAGGATGAGAAGGGAAAGTGGGATGGCTAATACAAAGGCTTGGAATGTTGTGGGTGGGGTTCAGATAGAAAACAAATTTGCCTGGATTGCAGAGTGCTTGTAATTGGGTTCAGATATTTTCCTAGAATTCAGTTCATCCATGAAATCTGAAGTAAAAATATATCACAGAATTTCTGAGTTGGAAGGGATCTCAGTGGCCATTCTATCCAACCTATGCCTGGGGTGGAGTGGGGGTGGGGGGACAAACAAACAAACAAAAACCTCTCTACCACATATCTGATAACCTGATAAACACTCATCCCACTTCAGCTCAAAGACATCTGATGACCAGAACCTACTACCTCCCAAAGAGCCGACTTTTGGATAGTTATGTTTCAAAATTTCCTTTTTCTATATAATTTGTCTAAATATAAGATTATAGAATGATAACAGCTAGCTTTAAGATTTCAAAAGTAATTTATTTAAACTATCTTTTTTCATCCTTAGGACAATCCTGTGAATCAAATATTTTTTATCTGTATTTTATATGAAAAAGCTGAAGCAGGGTTTACATGACTTATAAATGGTCACATAGTCAGTAGTTTTCCAAGGGAGGATTTCAACTCAGGTCTTCCTTGATCTACATCTTTTGTTATGTCCACTGCAAACCAATCACTCTGAGAATGCTTTATGCATATTATAAATTTGAAAAGTGAATATGTCTCTGGTTTTATTGACCATTATGTATTCATCAAAAAGAGCTGGAAGCCCTTTTGCAATTATATCTAAGTGAATTACAACATTCAAAGAGCAGGTGAGAGACTAAAGAAATCCGCATGTGACAGGGAGGAAGAAAATAGCAAGTTCTATTTCTTCATACCTCCCTCACCTTCAACTGTTCCAGAGAATGTTTATTTCTACATATGGTGGTGTTACTGAAGCTTTCATCATAGTGTTTAAAATCTATTTTGGTCTTATCTCTTTTGAAATTTAAGTCTCCAAAGGCCAACTTCTGGGATTTTTTAAAAAATAAGCTGCCATCTGTTTATTTTCTAAATTAGAACAACAAAAAAGTCTATTGCTTCAGTGGGAAAAACTGAGGCTGTATCAACACAAACCATATCAATCTATATGACTAACTTTTACTAACCATCTGTTTATATTCATTGGTTCTTTGACCAAGTTAATTGGTCAGTTCATTGAAAACAGATTATTCCAACTTAACAACTCTTTCTTGAGTTCTTGCCTCTTTTATGACATCACACAAATATTTAAGGCTAATGGGAAGTGTCACATGTACAGAATACCTCACTGGTGCACTGCTGGTACCACACTTGGGAGAAGCTGGAAAATGCTTCTGGGAAAGTGCCATGATGTGTAATGGAAATGTCTTGGAGAGCCATTGGAGCATGGATAGACATTATGTAATACTTTCTGATTGGCCAGCCAGGTATTGAATGTCTCCACAGTCAAAGTGCCTTCTATTCACCAGGTGGTTAGCCAACTGGAACCAGTTAAAGGATATCTATAACCATGTTTGGTGGTGAACACATCTAATTCCTGAAAACCTACCATGTTGATCAGTAGTGGGATGGGGCCTGTAAGTGGCCACTACACTTCCAGCCTAGGTGAGGAGAATGAAAGAAAAGGAAGGATGGAAGGATGGATGGATGGATGGATGGATGGATGGATGGATCGATCGATCCAGTGACTCTTCAATACGCTTTTCATTATACTTCCTCACATTCTCTCAGAAGCAGGCTCTTGCCTTTCCCAATTAGCAAATTTGCATTAGCTGAGCACTGCTGATGCATTCTGTGTCCTGTAACTATTATACAAACAGGACACATAGATGTTCTGCCTCTCAAGGAACAACTAATTAATTTAATTCAACTCAATACATTATGGTGCAGTAGAAAGAAGGCTAGGTCCTGGGCTCAAACTTCTGATTCAGCTACTTGAAATCTGCATGATTTGGGGCAAGTCGATGAATCTAAGTGTTAGCAATTTTATTTATAAAGTGGGGATGGGGTCAGCTAGATAACCTTTAATGTCCCTTCTAGTGCTAATCTACAATTAATTGATTTAGAGCTATCAAATATTTATGATCCACAAGGAAGCCTGGCACAGTAAATAATACGCTGGCTGAGTTAGGAAGACTTGGGTTCAAATCCCATCTCTGACACTTATTAACTGTGAGCCCTGAACAAATCCCTTAACCTCCAGGTGCCTTGTCAGGCAATTCAATGTGATTTGTTTTCTAAGTCATACGTGGATCACAATCTGCAACTATAGCAGTACCTGACTTTTCGATTGCCTCCAATTTACCTTATCAGTATCTTTAGTCACATAGTTGTGTGCAAATAATATCTCCCAAGAGAACGTGAGCTTCTTGAGGGCATGCCTTTTTTCCTTTTTTTATTCTTTTATTCTTTTTTCTTTTTGGTAACTTCAGTACTTAGCATGATAAGGCCACATTTTAAGTGTTTGAGGATGAATGCTGTCCTGACTTGACTTTACACTGCAAGGTTCCCATGTTGAATAAAGCATAGGTTCTTTGTGTATTCAGGTATGCTATGGGATCAGTTTGTATGTATAGATATTTCTTTAATGGACGCAGAAGAGTAGCATATACTTTTAAGATCTTTAATGTTAGTTCCTTTTAATAAAGGATGCATATACTATTAGAATCATAGATTTAGAACTAAAAAGGACAACTGAGGACACCTGGTCCAAACTTCTCATTTTATGGATGATGAGCCTGAGCTACAGAGAATTTAATTTTCTTGGCCAAAATCATACAGGCAATAAGTAGTAGATTTGGGATTCAAATATTCCTCCTTCTATTACAAATCCAGAAATCTTTGCCCTTCATACCTTGTACTATGTGGCTTCTAAGATTTCATATTCAAGATAACCTCCAACTATTATGGATTGGTAATAATCCTTGGTTTCAAGGTAGTATTTGTCTAAATAAAAAATATTTTCCTAGTCATACAAAATCCCCCAAAATGCAAATTGTATATAATACCCATTTCATTAAATGTGTGTGTAAATTATATGTAATGCTAATATTGAATAAGTCCATACATTCAAATCAAGGTAAAACTCTAACTTCTCCACCAGAGAGTAGGTTCAGCTATTCCAAGAACAATCCTTAGCTTTCTCCCTTATAATTTTCTTGATGTGGCATCACTGAAGTTTTCTATAAATGTCTTCCAGTGATGTACATGATTAGCTTCATTTCTTTCTTTCTAAGGACATGTCTGTTCTATTTTTTTTCAGGACATATAGGTAAATATCAAACACTTCAAAGTAAATAACCCCTTTAAATTTCCTCATAATAGCAGCAGAATTATGGAATGTTGATGAGACAGATGTGTTTCTCAAGAGCTCATTGAGTACAGAAAATTGTGTAAACATCTGCTCTTTATGCAGGGCTTGGGTGGGGTAGGATCTGCACAGTTTCAAAAGTATTTTTTTTCCATTCTCATACTAATTTAGAAAAAAATCCACATTTCTCTGTTCCCTTCTGCTGAGTGAGCCAAATTTATTTTATTTCATCTTATCAAGTCAAAAAAGAAAGAGCTAGAAAATCCAGGTATATTTTATAATTTGCCATGGCCTCACTGCTGATGAAACATAGCTAGGGACAAAATCTCTATCTCCCTTCTGTTACGAAGGCATTATATATGCAAAACTGTCTTTTAAAGAAAACTATCATGATGGAATACTGCTATAAGAAATAATGAGTTTGCAGAAAAGATGGTGACCTACATTGGCGGAGGAACTTTCCTCATCTTAGAGGACTTACATGCCAAATAAATCACAGGTCTTGCCCCTAAAAAAAAAAAAAGCTCAATGATTTTAGAAAAACTTGCATGGATATGGATATACTTGCATGAAATAATGAAGAGCAAAATGAGTAGAACCAAGAGAACACTGTATACAGTAACAGCAGTATTGTTTTAAAAACAACTTTGAATGACTAAGTCATTTTGACTATTATAAATGCCCAAATTAACTACAAAGTACTTATGAAGGAAGGCACTATTTGTATCCAGAGAAAGAACCTGATAAATAGAAGTGTGTGTGTGTGTGTGTGTGTGTGTGTGTGTGTGTGTGTGTGTGTATGTAAAAAGGGGGGGGATTGTTGTCCTTAGCTCTCAAAGAGGACCAATATGGCAACACTATGTTAGAGTCAAGTTACAATACATCTGACTGTCACTGATCAGACGAATATGAGCTTGGAATGCTCTACCACAGGTCAGATATGAATAGTCCATGTGAACATTTGGGGTGGATGCTCTAAATTTGTGCATCTCAAATTTCTTTTGAGTTACTTCAATTCTGCTTTGCTCATATAGCACAGCACCTTCTCTAATGAGGGCACTCCATGCTGGGCAGTCCTGTGCCACTGTCTCCCACGTCACAGAGCCAATTCCAAAGTTCTTGAGAGTGTCCTTGTATCACTTCTTCTGACCCTGTGAGTGTTTACCCTGTGTGAATCCTCAATAAAATAGTCTTTTAGGCAAGCATACATTTGGCATTCAAACAAGGTGTCCAGCCCATTGTAGTTGCACTCTCTGCAGCAGAGTTTGAATGACAGTTTAGTCTGAGAAAGGACCTCAGTGTCTGGTACCTATCCTGCCAGGTGATCTTCAGAATCTTCCTAAGACAATTCAAATGGAAGTGATTCAAGTTCCTAGCATGGCACTGGTATACCGTCCAGATTTCAAAGGCATACAACAACAAGATCGGCACACCAGCTCTGTAGATCTTCAATTTGGTAGTCAGTCTAATACCTCTTCACTCCCACATTTGCCTTCAGAACCTCCCAAACAATGAGCTAGTTCTGGCAGTGCTTGAGTCAACCTCATTATCAATATGTACATCTACCACAGTGTACAAGTATACTACCAAGACATCAGGACTATAAAATAAAAGATCTCAAAAGAAATAGAGGCTGGGAGTGTGATCTCTGGAATCATATGGTAGTTATGTATACTTAATAAAGAGGATTTCAGGTGATAGAGAGGTTAAAAATGCTTTTGAAGGCATTTGAGAATAAAGAAAATATTTACAAGGAAGTAAATTTAAGTATACAAGAATATCTGATTAGGGGTCTCAGGAGATCATTTAGTTCACTTCCTTATCTTTGCGGAAAAACTGGACTTAAGATATGGAAAATTGGCAAGTTCCAATTCTTTAAAATTCCTTCAGGTAAGGTAATATACTATTACTACTGGAAAACATTCCCATGTCAACAAATAATGAGAAAGAGTTATTGTTCTCTTTATTTTTATTGTCATTAGCCTACAGCACAGCAATAGCAAAAGTGGGGCAAAAAATGCTGTTGTCATCTTCTGTCCCCTTTCGGGGCCCACCCTCTTTGTACTCAGCATGATTAGACTATCCTCTGCTTTCCTGGTAACGGGCAGATCCCCTTTCCCCTTACCCCTTCACTGATAACCTTAATAATAGCAATTAATTACTATTTCTATTACTGTTCTATTACTGTTACTATCATGATTAAAATTTATATAGTAGTCAAGTTGTGTAAATCACTACAAAATAATGATGTTCATAATGGTAATAATAATAATAATATCTTATTAAAGAGCTATTATTAAATATATCTCTATGTAAAACAAATTAGTAATACCTTTGCAAGATAATAGAGCCTATTTTTAGAAACTCAGGAAGGAAATGCTTAAAAAGTTAAAAAATACAAAATATTGAACAAATCAGAAGAGGTTCTAAATGAAAAAATGATTCTGAATTTTATAGATCATGTCATGAGAAATTAAATCATCTGGGGTTCTAAACAGTCAATGTTTTAGGAAGAAGCTTGGTCTTTTAATATGATAACTAAAAAGAAAATAAATTAAATCAAGTGTGACTGAGGCAAATGAAATAGTACTGATATTATTCAATATCTTCTGAAAATGTAAATCTAATCCAAGATGTTAAAAGCCATGAGTTTGAATCCCAATAACATCAGTACTCATTCAAATTACATCCTTCCCTTCCCTTCGCTTTTCCTATCACCTTCATTTCATCATCCTCCATTTTTCTAGACAAGAAATACAATTTACATCCCAACAAAACTATTAGGGTTATCTTTATTGAAACAATAAAGATAGCCAAGGTAGAATCATAAAATTTAGCTAATTCTTATACAATTCAAAGAAGCTGGATAAATATTCAGCTGTTTTTAGGTGTGAAAAAAATATATAAATATGTACTTATGAATCTTATGTATAAATAAGAAAAAAAATTGAGGCAAATTTTTTGTAAAGAACTCTCATATCATCTCTAAACATTTTCTCTTCTACCCATGTATCCTATGAACACACACTGCCATTACGTCACACAGAAATTTCAGTGCCCTCACCCCACAACCTACACTCACCTCTAGCCATTTGTAGATAGCTCCAACATAGGCATTTCCTTCATCCTAAAAATCAGAACTCCAGTGCTCCATGCTTCATTTCCTAAAACCCTTTGAGATTATTGGTTCATTAATCTGATAAAACAATCTTAGCTAAGGACTTAATGGCTGATAATGACTTTCAGATTATATTTATATTTTAACAGGTAAATGCCTTTTCCCAAATGAGGCAAATTAGGTGGAACTTTTTGACAGTGTAGCCAGACCTGTTGAGTAGATATCACTCTACTTGAGAGGGTGCCAAATTGGCCTATGAGTAAGACTAGCTCTCTTGGTTAAACACCTATTATCTGTGTTAAATGTGAAGGGTTTACACATACAGGATGGTCAATTTATCAGTCAATCATTCAACAAGCAGTTAGTAAGCAGCTATTTGTAGCTGTCATTGTGATACGCCCTGTAAAGGAAAACAAAAAACAAACAAACAAAAGAGAAATTAGCATCTATTCTCAAGAAGTTTACAATCTTTCATCTGGAGCTGGTCTAAATAAATAAATATGCAAAGATATATGTGTATATATACACATACACGTATACATACATATATACACATATACTGTATGCATATATGCATAGCATAGAAATTGTATATATATGAAATATGTATATATCATGTATTTGTACAGACATATGTATGCATACACACATATGTATAGACAAAAGTTTCAAAATTATTTTGAAGTAAAAGCACTATGAGCTTGAAGGAGCCTGGAAATATTTATATATGTAGGATTCCACTTAAGAAATACATTCTAGGTATGGAAGACAACCAGGGCAAATGCACTGTGAAAAGAAATAGAGAGCCATTTATGAGTAGGAGCAAGAGGCTAGTTTGCCTGGATTGTAGTGTGAGTGAAAATTATAGCTGGAAAGGTAGTTTGGGGCCATGTTATGGAGAGTTTTAAATACAGAGAAGATCATAGTTGATGCTAGAGCTAGATGACACTAGAGTTTCTTGAGAATTAGAGAGACATAGAACTCTACTTTTAGATAATTACTTTGGCAGTTTTATGGAGGATGAATGATATATGAACATGTTTGTAGGCAACAAGAGAAAACCATAGATAGGGAAAAATTGAAAATTATGGAGAGAGGTCAAGGAAAATTGTGTGTGGGAAGGGATGGTGGGCAAACGTATTTTTTTGCTTATGGTCACAGGTTCTTTGTACTCTTGAGAGAGCAACAATATAACTGTATTCCTTTAAAGTGCATAGACAAGGGGCAGCTAGGTGATGCAGTGGATAGAGCACTGGCCCTGGATTCAGGAGGACCTGAGTTCAAATGCGACCTCAGACACATAACACTTATTAGCTGTGTGACCCTGAGCAAGTCACTTAACCCCATTGCCTAGCCAAAAAAAAAAAGTGCATAGACAAAACCAGGTGAGTCTGCTTTTCTTCCCATTTATTTTTATTACATTCTATATTTTATATTGTTTTCATATTACTTTCATAATATTTTGGTGATTCTCTTTATATCTCTTCTATGCTGCTTGTGATCAGCAAGGTGATAACATCTTGACTTATAATCATCAATGTTAGAAGAGGCATGAAACTAAGTAGATTTGATAATTCAGGTTGGTTGGGTTTTTTTTAAGTTGAAGCTGATCATTTAAAAATGGGTCCTTTCAGTATAAATCTTTGCAGATTTTTTTTCACATTTTGTTCAGCTACACGTGACTTTCATTCAAGTGCCATAGTCAGCAGACAAATCTTTTAAGTGCTAAGGATGTGTTGTTATAAATAACAAGGTGATTAGAATAAAGATGGTTCACTATAAATGGTAGTTGAACATTGCACCATTGAGACTGTGAGATAGATTTCCTTATAAAGAGGGTGACTTCTATTTAAGAAATATTTCTCTTGGTAGTTTCTGTGATCTTCTTTCATTTTATTGTTTCCATTTTCTCATTGGAAATGAGGGTTGCCTGCTGAGAGGCTAAGATAATGTGACACATCTGTGTAATGTTTAGGTATTCTTTGAGAATTAGAGGAGGTTCAACCTCCTTAAATTAATTAGTTTTGTGTCTTTTGTTTCCCTCTTTCCATGAGTGTCTCTGATAATAGCCTTTTATTCTTCAATTCTAGTCCTCAAACTAATTTAGATCTGAGGAAAATAACTTCACTCACATAACTTAGGACCCCAAATGTAAAGCCAACATTCCCATCCTTTGGGAAAGAAATTACAATTATCATAGAAATTAGTGTATGGACAGGGAACATGCAAATGTAAATAAAATTGCAATTCAAAACATCACTCTTCTTCCTCCATTATTCTTCTGCTTTTATTATATTGAATGAGAACTATGGATGACAATGAAATGGTCATAACTAGAACGAGCACAGCATTAAAATAGGCATTGATTATTGCAAGGAAATGTGTGATTTATCTAAGGTCAAGTCAGATGAAAACTCTTGTGAAAAAAATCTAATGTAGAAGAATATGAAGAAGAGTGGAAATATTTTGTCATATGCTTCCAGGGAACCTTTAACCAGAGGAAAGCAGATATCTCTAAAAAACTTGATTTTTGTTTGGCACTTCTTACAGAATTTCAGCATGGTCTGAATGTGGTAATCATTTTCACATATTTTAAATGAATTGTGGCATCATACCACTGCATCTAAGTTTTAAGGAAGCGATGATTGCAACAAATGAATTATCTTGCAGAGAATGGCAAATTTATATCAAAGTAATAGATGACTAAAGGCTGCATTCTAAAAGTAGCCTATATATTTAGTGAAATTCATGCTATTACCCAGCAGGAGAATATATTCAGCAACCATTTGTACTCCCCAATTTTACCTCAGTTCAAGCTGATCCAAACTCCCTGTACTTTACATCATTTTTCATTTCTCTATTCCTTTTCTGTTTAATGGAACTGAGCTAAGGCCTATTCCTTCGAATGGAATTTTTACCTTTCACACCACATTATAATGGAAGGTCTCAATCAGAAGTGACAGAAATGTTGAATAAAGAATCACTTGATGCTTAAGACAAAGTTTTTGAATGTAAAAAAAAAATAAATATACAATGCTAATTTCTATATGATATTATATGGAACTTCTAAAAATGCAGATATATGTTATCTATACAGTCACTGTCTATGTATGTCTCTATTTCTTATATGTCTCCAGTGTAAAGAATTGTTCTTATAAAAATGTATTTAGTATACTAGTTTGCTATATATACTTAGAAAAAGAAATCACTTATTGACTTTTTAAGTTTTTGCTATTTTATCAATTTCCTCTTTTCTTCTAAAATTGTCCATAATGAAGGTGAAGCTAGTGTTCAGTTTCCAACTCTGTGAAATATATTCTTGCTTCTTATTTGTCTTCTACCAGTAGATGGCGTTGGAAAAGTAGCAAAGCCTTGTCATAATGAGATTCTCAAGCCACATGCTTTGCATCAAAATAAATGTAAACTTCTTTGCATTTTAATTCATATTGAAAATAAAACCCATGATAAATTATTCATTATGAAGGGGGTGTGAGAGGTCATTCACCAATGTTTTAAAAAACAAAACCTGTTGAGTATTCCAAAAATAAATTGTACTTTAATAATGAGTGGGAGATAATGAGCTAGTGAGTTTCCACATACTTTTTGCATAACATGTGACCTTAAAAAAAATCCTGATGATCCCTATATTTCTCATTTTTGAAAAATTCAGAAGTCATTGTATAACAAAGAAACTGGAAAGTATGAAGCGCCCTAGTAATAAACGTTAGCATTTTATTCTGAAGAAGGAAAAGAAGTTATCTATGAATCTTTGCTATAGAAAGTATTTCTAATGAATGAATGAAAGAAAAAGAAAAATTTGTTTAAACATTTATCACCAAAGTACAAAAAAGAAAAGACAAGTATGTAAGCAAAACTTTTTTTTTAATTTATAGAAGAGAACAGAAGGCTACTGAGAAGGGGATTAATATAAACTAACACTGGTACTATCATATTAAATGATACCTCTCTCTCTCTCTCTCTCTCTCTCTCTATATATATATATATATATATATATATACATGTCATATATATATATGTATATATATATATGACTACATACATATAAATACACATGACTGTATAACAAGCTTCATAGATACTTTTTTTGTGTTAGACCTGCATATGCCATATATGTATATGTGTATGTATGTGCGTGTATGTAAGCAGCTTGTAATACATTCACAATATCACATACAACATGGAAAAGTTTATATTTGTTGATGATTTTCTAGTTCATATTTTAATACAATTTATCATAGCCTCATAAAATATTTCAAGAAGCTAGATTATGCAGTTATACATTATGTATGTAATTTATTTTAGTTATTTACATGTAAAAAGTGACTACTCTCATCAAATTAGCAAAATAATTCATAAATATTGTTCTTGGGACTGAAAGTCCTTCTGTGCTAGACCTTTTCCCTTCCACATTATTTTTATTATTTATTAATAAAAGCAATTCTTTGATATACCATTATAAAATGGATAAAATATGTAACACCAATATTTAGTCATTCAGGATTAATTCTTGAAATTTCTTTCATAATTTTCTTACTGACAGTTGCCACTTATATAATGTCCTTTGTCATTTATAGGCAGAGAATGGTGAAACGGAAAATAAAACAGTATGCTCATCAACAAGTTAATTCTTTCTCCAGGCCTCTTAATTTTCTTTCTATTTTTAAAATACTGATTATTAGAAATATTATTAGAAATATTATTACATGCATATTTTAAATGTGATCTTTGGGATTTTAGCATTAGCTCTTTTAGGGAAAATGCTAGGGATGAAATAAAATTTATTTTAAATTTCAGAAGATTAAGTGGTTATAAATAAAGGTGTTTTTATTTCCCAATACATGCTATACAGTCCCCTGCTCAACAGTATAATTCCTAATAATTTTGGCCAATTATTCCAATCTTCCCATGCTACCATTCACATTTTTCCATAAATTGGCCTTACTGTATCTGTCAAATCTTAACCACCACACCTTATCACATGCCTTTTGCTCCAGCAGGATGTTTATATCCACTACACAAAACATGCATATTCACTCATGCCTCTAGACTTTTGTTTATATTGTTTTCCTCATATGCAATATATTCTTTACCTGCAACGGACACCACTTTTATTCCAAATCTTAAACATTATTCAAGGTTTATTTCATGTCTAAACTTCTCCTCTTACAGAAGATAGCAGAAGGCTATTGAGAAAGGAGATTGAGGGAAACAGACCAATATTTGTACTATCATATTAAATTATACTTATATATATATATGTATATATATATATATATATATGTACACACACACACACACATATATGGCTATACATATGTGTGTACATATACACTTATATATACAAGTATTACAAGCTGTACATATATATGTTCATAAAAGTCTTCTCAACTACTTCAGTCTCAATTATTCCCTTTAATGACAACTTATACTTATTGATTATAAAACACATGTTCACACTTAATTCTGTTAAGTATGACTATGTAGCAATGTGAATTTTTTAAGTTAACATACCAAATTGTGTGTATGTTTACCTACTAAGGTGGTCAACTTGGGTAAAAATCTTGGAATCTCAGAGTTGAATGAAAGGCATTTCAGAGGCTATTTATCCCAACTCATATTCAAAGAATCTTCTCTACAATATCATTAGTTCTTGAGGCAGTCTTTCTTATTTTAAATGGCTCAGATTATTAGGTCTCCTCCAGCCCTCCTTATAATGAATTAAAGTCCATCTCTCTGAAATGTCCACACATTGTTCCTACTTTTGCATTCTGGGTCCCAAAACATAGGGCAATCCTGCCATTTCTAAATTAATGTAATACATCTCTAATTGTAGAATATTCATAGGATATTTGAAAAGGCAGTTTGGAGGGTAGGGCAATCTCTAAAATATGCTAGTCATGTGTCATCTACTCTTTGCACTAAGAAAAATCGTTCAGTAATTTATAATTCTATAGAAATATGGAATAACTCACAGATCAAGGTATGATATTCTCCTGTTCTCAAAATCCACGGGCCTGTTCTTTTGTAAAAAGCTGTTATGATGGTCCATAGGGTATTCCTATTTCAATATATAACACCTGCATGTAAGATGTCATATTATATAAATATTGTAAAGTTGTTTCTTCTTTGCTATCTGTTGGTCTTTTTTTCCTGCTCATATTTTGTTTTGTAACTTTGTAAGATTCTTTAGTTTGTCACTCTACTTTAAAAGAACCTGTCTTCTGTTACATTGAATTCCAGTTCTTAGGCTATTTGACTATTTATGAAACAAACCAGTCTTGGCATAGCTTGCCCATTTATTTCAGCAATTTCAGTAAACAGTGAGGAGCCATACATAACTTATTGGGCTGCAGTATGATAGTGAAAACCTAGCAGTGGATTGGTTATGTATCAGTATGATTTACAAATAAAATGCAGATTTCTGGACAAGAATGGTTCCACTATTATACTAAGCTAAACAGGCTTGTCTATCATCTTACTAGGCATTTGGACTTCAACAGGCTTTCTGATAATGTGTTATGATTAAAATAAAGAAATTGATCAATTTTTATTAGGCTATAGGCTGGCATTTTCTCATATATGAAAACAACCATTCAATGAAAAGTCTAATTTACATGATGAATGCAGTGATTAGAAACTGGTTCTGAAATTCTCACAATATCCTAGGAACTATATGACATTAAAGGTGACCTTATAAATAGCTAAAAAAAAAAAAAAGATCACAACATTTACTTTTGATTTGCTAATAGACTTTGATCATCCACATGATCATTTTTTATGATATTTCATAGTGTTGACATTCTTTTTCATACTTCTTTGGGGTTATAGTTTCATTTTTTAGAATATCCCTACTACTATTGCAGGGTTTGAACCCTTTAACATTTTCTCATTCTGTGTGATTCTTATTAACATCATTTTATAGACCCTGTGTCAAGGATCTATCCAAAAGTCTGGAGACTTTCTTCCATTTCCTTTAATATTTCAAGGATACCAGTCCAGCAAATCAGCAAATTTGCCTTTCATTTGTCCAACATAACTAGCCTTCCTTTCCTGCTCATATAGGTACCTGGTGATATTTTTATACTACTTCTCACATATAAGTCATGCTGCTACACCACCCATACATCCAACATGAGTCTTCACGATGCCCTTGCATTATGACTTTTCAGGAATTAAAACTGTTATATTACTTTTAAAAATTTTCATATGGCATTTTAATAGCTTCCTCAAAAAAAAATCAGTACTGAAGAAAGGATAAACTAAAAATCAACTAGAAAATCATTTATAGTCAAAGCTTTGTTTTTTAGGCCTTTTAAGATGTTGATTAGTCAAAAATATGAAACTGAAGGTTTGAAGGAGTCATAGAGAGATGGAAAATAGTGGAGTCAGTGGAAAGTCAAACTAGAATGAAGGATAAACAACAACAAAAAAAGCAATAGCCATTTATCAAGAACTTTGAAGACATTCTAGTTTGTGTTGTCAACCTAAAAATAGCTTTGATCTCATCTATCCTTTAGTATCATGGTATGAATTAAGGGATGTACTTTTGATTTGCATTTCTAGCCTATCCTTGCTGAATTATCATATGCTTTCCAATTAGCTTAGTGCCCCATTCTATGGACGTGAAAGATAGAGCACAGACAGAGAGGACCAGGGTGATTAGACTTTCTTTGGGAGATCAGGCAGATCCCACTTCTGTCACATTATTTTCTTTCTACATAAAATAAGCATAATTATATTTACCCTACTTTCCCCATTTAATGAATTTAGCCCAAGGTGAGAAGACAATTTTGAAAAGTGGCATAGGGAAACCCAAAACATTTTTCTCCATTTTTTTTTTGAGAAATTGGGGTTGTATCTTGCCCAGGATCATAATAGCTAGTAAGTTTCTAAGGCCAGATTTGAGCTCAGGTCTCCTGACTCCAGGGTCAGTGCCCTATTCACTGCACCACCTAGCAGCCCCTTTTTCTCCAATTACTCTTGCAGTAGAACTCAGATAAAGTTTTAGTAAATGTAAATTAACAAGTTTCTTATATTCCTTCTTACCAATAAGTACTTAAGGCTGTATGGAGGAAAAAAGTGTCAAGGGCTTCCAGAAGACTGACGTACTGATGAAGATGCACTTCCCATATAATCCCAGTGATACAGAATTGGTTTACTTAACGTCTGAGTGTGTTAAGATCTGATGAAAGCAAATGTCTAGATAAATACAAGGTTACACTGCGGAAGGTCTAAAATCTGAACTACACAGTAAAAATCATCTTTTATCTTTCCTTTGGAGGTATTCCCCTTCCCTACTGATTTTTATACACTCAGTGGTCCGTATCTGCCCAAAGAATTCTTTATCAGTATAGCCTTGAAGAAGACACCACATTTGATTTCTAAATATCATAATATAGAGAGTGGGAAAAATACAGATATCACCAGTAATGAGAAGAACCTAATGGAATAGTTTAACAGAAAGCGTACGTAATACTTGTTGATTAACTGAGATAATTTTGACTGAGAGATTCACTATCTTGGCAGTCATTTCCAAGTATTGTGATCCTTCAGTATCCAAGAGTTAAATGTTTTTCTTTTTCTGAAGTCCATGGAGCATCTCTGGAGACTTGTTGGAGTCCCCTCTAAGGATGAGCTTTCTTGCTCTATCACTTCTGTCACTTTCAAATGTATCTTAAATCCTTAATAAACATATATACATACACAAAAATCTTAATCTAACCTGTTGTACCAGTAGTCTCATATGAAGAATCTTAGGCATTAGGTGATTTCAGAGGATTTTTTTGGTCAAGGAAAAGCAACGATAAAGCACCTGTATAGAAAGGAAGAGGCTTCATGAACGACCAGATCATCACATTAGATAAGGCCTAGACTCCTTTGGTTTTCACAAAATGGTCCCAGATATCATTTTAAAACAAAACAAAAAAACAAAAACAAACAAACAAAAAAACAACAACCATGCTCACAACATAGAGAATGGTGAATGGACAAATAAATGAATTTTTTAAAAATAGTATACAGGAAGTTAGCTACAATTAATTGACTATTTCTTCTGCTAACTAAAATACAGCTTCACTGGTGATTTGAGGCTAAAACATTCTTTTCTTTTCCTAGCAGTGGAAGATGTTGGAAACGATCCAGCTAAAGAGAAATCTTTACCCTGTTTTTGAAAACAACATTTGTTGATAATGCTGCTTTCAAAATACTTGGCTGGGCAGAACGGGTTTGGGAAGCTAAGTGTGGAAGGTGGTAATCTTATCTACTAGCCACTTTAAAAAAAATTCTCAGCTGGATATTCAGCAGAACCATTTATTGCAAATACACATAGATATTTGTTAAATTTTAATATGGTTCATGCTCATTATTGCTTTCTTTGAGCCAGTTGGAAGCACCACTCTCAGAGGCTCCCATTGTATTTATCTTTGCTATAGTTAAAAAGCTTAGCTGGATATTTTAAAGTGCTAGATGACAGATGTGCATATCTTTAAATGATGGTCTTACATTTGGAAAATACCTTAAAGCCTCCTTTGTCCAAATCTTCATTGTATAGATTAAGAAACCAAGGTCTACGAAAGTTAAGTGACTTACTCAAAGTCACAAAGAAAATGAGAGTGGAAGGATTTGAATTCAGATTCTCCAACTTCAAAGCTAGTGTTCTTTAAATCCATGATAACATAAAGCTCACATCAATAAAGAAATATTTAGGGAAAAATTCACAGATATAGTCATGTCTAAACTTGGAAACACATAAGGTCAAGCCTAATTTTATTATCTTGTCATATTATTTTGTTAGATATGATAATATTATTAATATATTAAGTTTTGAGCATTAAGCAAAAATCAATTAAATTAAAGACACCAAGGTTAAGAAGTTAGACTAGTTAAGTTAATTATAAGATCTTCAAAAAGTGTTAGGCACATTATTCAGAAGAAACAAAAATGTTATGGCATTGAGGTCTTTGAATTATTTAAAAAATAAATAAATAAATGAAAGCTTGCAGCACTTTCTCAACATAACCCAAATATATTTTCCCCAGCCCTTGGACCCTGTACCCTGTACACTGCAAATCAATCAGCGACAAGAACTCAACAAATTTTGGCACAGAAATTAAGCCCTACTGTATCAAGAATCCTTAAGCCCAGTATTTTAACATTTATAAAATAAAAGGATATGGTAGTAGATAAAAGAATAAAGATCATTATAAAAAAAGGAAATAGGGATTAAAATATTTAACCAAAGTATCAATGAAGCCCTATCATTCCTTATACCTCAGGCATTACTATTTTGAGTGTAGGTATATAACAAAAAGAGAGAAAATATATGAAGATAACCAATTTTTTTTTCCTTTGCTACCCCCAACTTCACATCAGTGCTCACATTTGCAATGTAATTATTAGCTCAGCTCTTCAGAGGTAAAGAACTGAACCATAACATTTAATACAACACTGGAAACTGATATAATAGTGCTACACCAAACAGTGAATAATACAGAATAACCATGTGCTATAATATTTTGGTTTACAGTGATTTCCCTGTTGGTCACAGATACATGGTTTCTGATATAATTTTGTGACTCCAACCATATTTGTTTAAATAGAGATCTAAAAGTAAGTTGGCACTTTAAATAGTGTGGCTAGAGTTTTTAGCTATGAAAATTAATTAATATATATTTTCTGTGTATTCATTTATAGCAACTCTTTAGAAACGCAGGATGTAGTGTTAAAAAAGATCTCAGATTTTTCTAGCTCAACTCCACAATATGTGCCAAAGTGAATTAAAAAGATAGTATCAACATGTTACTGATTGGCTAATTTCTAAAAATCCTATTTTTCTTATACTTTCTGAAATAACAATATAAGTCATTAAAACTACATGAAATCAAAGTTGCCATTCAACATCTCAGGTTGAAATGAATATTTCCTAAGGACACCTTGCAAAACAATTTTTTTAAAATGCAGTAATGATCATTCACACTCTTACACACTCTTAAGTTTTACAAGTCAGTTGCAGGCGGTAGTAAACAAAGAATTTTTGTTTCCTACATGCTACGTAGGGGCCACTAGGTGGCACAGTGAATAGAGCACAGGCCCTGAAGTCGGGAAGTATCATCTTCCTAAATTAAAATCTCACATACTTCCTAGCTGTGTGACCCTGGGCAAGTCACTTTGACCCTGTTTTCCTCAGTTTCCTCACCTGTAAAATGATCTAGAGAAGGAAATGGCAAATCACTCAGCATCTTTGTCAAGAAAACTCCAAAGGCAGGCATAACGTGGTGACTGAACAACACCAACAAAACCTGCTAGGTATTGTGCTAAGCACTGGAGAAACGAAGACAGACAAATATATAATTCCTGCCTTCAAGGAGATCATTTTCTAATAGGGTACATAATGTGAAACAATCGTACATACAAGCTATAATTTATATATTACATAAATAACAAATGCAAAGTAATCTCAGAAGGAAGCAACCAAGGCAGGGCAGTGAAAAAGGCTAGGTATCAGTGAATATTGTGTTAAGTATTGAGACTTGCTCAAACTAGGTCTTAAGAATTCTAATGGCATTTATACTGTTCTCTAAGGCATATCATTTCTTGAGTGCCACTAATCAGTTGTGTGATCTTGGAGAAATCATAGACTATAAATCATAGTTTAATCTTTTATGAATCCATGATCCTAAATTTGGAAGAAAAGAGGTAATTAAACATCTGTGTTTTGCTCCTTTATCAATGAGAAGGATAGCAAACAAGTTCTCTGGAAATACTTGGATGATGAGGCTTTGGCCATAGCTTTATCACTATCTCCCTCAAGGGCTTGGTTCAGAGCTCGACTAGAGAACCAATGAAGACAACAGGGAAGACTATGGACCTTAAATGGAAGCTTAGTTAACTTCAAAGGTATTTGTGGTTTAACACGTAAGTGTGCTGGAAAACTAGATGCATGTATTCACACATATTGAAATAGTCATCTAAGATAGATGCAGTGTGGAATAGTGGATAGAGATCTTGAAGCCAGGCCAAAATGGCTGTGAGTCCTATCAGGAAAACATGCTGTTCCTATGACCTTGGGGAAAAGCACTTACCCTCTCAGTACTCCAGGCAACTCTGGAATATTTTAAGTTTCGGAAAGAATGCTCACTTGCACTGATAAAGGAGGATTCTTCATCCAAGATTTTACCATACCAGTGAAATCACAGGTCCTTTTTCCTCTCTCTCTCTTCTTCCCTCTCCTGCTTTTCTTCCCTCTCTGTCTCCCCTATTAGACTGAATATGTTTTGACGCAGAGACATAACTAAGAGTTAAAATTTCTCCAATACATGTCCAGGTACCAGTTATTTCATACCTAAGATGTAATACCAAAACTGCAAGAAATCATGACAATGTAGTTAAATAGACTCTTTGCATTGAACCTTCAAATAAACATTTGCTTTAGTGTTCCATGAATCATAGTTCTGTTTTAAAAAAAGCAATTGGGAAATGAGGTGTATAGATCATTAGTATAGTGTTAGAGATGAGATTTTACAAACACACAAGTCAGAGAGTTCCAAGGTATAACTCCCCCGGCACCATAAATCTAAATCTAAGACTAAATATCAACATAATAAAGCTAAGTGCAAGGTGATTCAAAATATTGGCATCTATGCAAGAAGCCAAGTTATGGCAGCTTTGGGATTACTGCTTGCAATTTCTACACACAAAGTAAAGAAATTCTAAATCAGTTTTGGGTATAGAAGAATTCTAGTTACAGAGAGTTGTTCCCCATATATAGTTTTCCCCCTTAGGACTTTCAAATTTGCATAATGTATATTTAGGTTCTGTATTTTAATGAGAACTTTAAAGCAATCAAGGACTGGGTGGCTATATATCAGGGGAAAAGTTAATCAAGAGCTGCATGCCAAGACAGACAGATTTGGGAGATTGCATGATCAGGGGATTGAAATTATCTGACTACCAAAAAGTGCTGTGAGGTAACTGAACATAGAGAAAAACTAAATGATAGATTTAACATTTCTGGATTAATAATGTTGCAGTGAATTATGGAAATGAATTGCCTTGGTTACCTGGCTGGAGTGAAGGGATCATATTTCTACTTCCAAACAAAAGAATGGTTTTTGAACTGGCTTAATTTGAGGGGGAAGTTTTGAAGCCCACTGCTTTGAAAGGAAAGGTGATTTAGTAATGCACACAGAATTACAAATTCAAAAAAATTTGCTTGGGAGGTATGTGAAAATAGTCTATACCATGTTTTGCTTATTAATAGGGCTCAATGATGTGTTTTTTGAGAGTAGCATTCCTTAAGATACTTTTAAATTTCATCTTTTAAAATTTTCTTTTTTAATTCTGAACTTAACAACCATGAAAAAATGCAAAATTTCCAATGTACAAAGAACAAGAATTATATAAGAAACCATGAATTTCTGTTATGCATATTTTAATGTATTAAAATTCTTCTATTTTGTGAGCCCTGTATGCTTTCTTTTTTATTTTCTGATATACATTAACAAAAAGTTTTGTTTGTTTCCTCTTTTTCAAGAAGTTTATTCAGCTTTAGAGAAGCTCTATAGAAGCAATATATAGAGAAGCTTATATATGCAATATATGTTATTGTTGTGATGAGAATGTTTAATTATTTTTATTGTAATGAGATAAAACCATTCATTTATTGCCATGGTTGCTAACTCCCTACCCCTCTGTCAATGAGTATGTTATTACAATTTAGTTTTTAGTGTGAGAATTATCAATTTACTTTTCTTTATGAAAATAGCACTTACATAGTGCTTTAAGGTTTATAAAACACTTCATATATGTTAACTCCTTTGATCCTCACAACAACCCTGTAAGGTATGTGCTGTTATTATATTTTCCTGAATGATAAAGAAACTGAAGCCCAGAGGTTGACTTGTCTTGGATCGCATTGCTAGTAATTGTCTGAGACAATATTTGAACTCAGGTCTCCCTGAATCCAAATTCTGTACTCCATCCACTGCACTATCTAGCTGCCTCTTATACATCTATGCACACCAACATTTTACATAGGAAAAAAAAAAAACACTGATGGAATTTATAGCAGTAGAATATCACCCAGGGAGAAAATTGATCACTTTTTTAATGTCTCCTGCTTGCTGGCAAAATCCTCTTTGTTATAAGCCTTTGCCATGACCCTGACCTATAAACTGGAACAAAGAATTCAAAAGTCAGAAAATTCAGAGGAAAAGTTTGAAGAGAAGAGAGCAAAGTGTGACTTTGGCAGGAATGTTATTCTGCATAAGTTAAATTAATATTTCCATGGCCACACAGCTCTTACACTGATTTCATAAACTTAGCAGTTTAGTGTGACATAATTCTAGTCTCTTTGAATTAGCAGTGGCAGTTAGATTACTGTTATTGATAGTTCACACAGGCAGAGAACCATTAAGGTGTCATAAACTCAGCAACTTAATATGACATAATACCAACCTTTTAAATTTAGCTGTTGCAGTTAGGATGGATCCCAAGGGTTCCCCTTGTAAATATGTAAAGACACATGCAACTTTTCCCCAAGAATTATCAAATTATTTACATAAGAATTTGCACCCTCTGTATTATGATTCCACTTAAGTTTTCAAATTAGTTCTGGCTGTGATAGACAGATAGATAGATATTTCTATATGTTTAAAGAATAAATAGAATTTATCAATTCTGGGTTTTTTTTGTCCAAGATGCTTAAAATTCAAAGTCCTGAGTTTTATTTCAGCCTACATGAGCTTAATAACTTGAAGCAGATGAAATGTTAAAAGTATTAGGAAACCTTGAAATCTTTTGGTTCCAAACTCTTATATAATAAATAAGGAAATTGGGACTTTGTTCAAGGTCCTACATTCAGCCAATTGCAGAGCATGGTATAAAATCCATATCTGCTTTCTTCCAGGCCAATTCTCTTTCTGTTGCAACAGAAAATTTTCTAACAACTCTTGGAAATTTCTTGGTCTTTGAAACATGAGTAGTGCTAATTTAACATTTATCTGAACTAAACCAATGTGTTGCAGAAATGAAAATATTGCAGTTATCTAAGTCTTGTCCATCTTTAATTATGACACTTATTTTTAAAATAAAATGAGTCAAATATAAACAAAATATTAATTAAAGTAGTGGGATAAAATGAGTTAAATGATTTGTATAAAATGAGAATATGCTCAAATGTTCAAACAAATTTGAACTGCATCTACCAATAAATAACTAAAAATTAAAAAATGTTGAATTTTAAATCACTCAATATATTTTTCAAAGACCAAGCTTATTACTATCTTAAAAGTGGAATAAAAGCATAGCATGAAGACAATACCATTTTTCTGGGTATTGAACTAGAAGCAATAAACTTCATGATAAGTGAATGATGAGATCTCCAATTATTTTCTTCTATAGTATATATGGAAAATTCTATATCATATATCTAGGCATTATTTATGGAAATTATTTTTAATTTCCAAACAGCTTCTGTTGGTCACCCAGAATGCCCTTCAGGTTCCAACAATATCAAAATTAGGAAGAAGTCTGGGCAGTTGAGCTGTGTGGTTGAAAAGGCAGTTAGTAACAGCAAGGAAAACCGTAAGATGTATATTTGTCTTTTGCATTACAGTGGTTGTCAATTGCCAGCACAAACAAAAATGGGACAAGCTTTCTTTGTTGATATTTGAGATAAGTACTGGTGTTGGCATTTGGTTATAACCTTATAGTCTTGGAGTGGAGACAGACAGGATGTCATCTAAGAAGAATGGCACAGTCGTAGTATTTAGTATATTATGGGTCTACTTCCCTGTGTGTCTATAGGTATGTTCCTACTCTGTGTCCTGTATACGGCTTGGTAAAGTTATATCTTCTGGGTCATGATGCTAAGCTGCCTGAGTACTGAAGCACAGAGAAGCCCAAAGAGAATTCATGGTAGCTGTATCCTTCACAGCACCAACTGAGTCCATTTCATTTTCTCAAGGGAGCTTTAATGACTAAGTTTGGAGGGATCATGGTAAGGTCAAAGGTTGCAGGATCCTGGAAACATGCCACCTTTAATATCAACCAGTAGATATCTAGTAAATATAAACTAACTTCAGTATAAACTAATATTCATTCACTCAAAAACATTTATTAAGCATCTGTCGTATACATAACATAATACTGGTCATTTTAAATAATACTATTAATATGAATATTATTAACCTAGAATAATGTCATTAGAAGGTATTAGGAACTGTACTATTACAAAATCAGGACAGTCACTCAAAAGTCAAATAAAATGGTTTTCAAAATATACTTTTGCTTATTCGTATCACTAGTCTCTCCATTAATACCTGCAGTTTAAAGCTGACAGTATGCTAAAGCGAAGTGGCAAAAAATGAGTTATTTAGAAGCCATTGAAATATCAGTTAAGTATTCAAGTGATTCAATTATTATTTCAATTTGAATTATAGCTTCTTTGTCACACGATTCTGTCATGCTCATTTCTGTAACATAGGCATGCCTACTTGATACAAACCAAAGGTTCAAAACATTGTACGTAAGACTGCCTTGATGCCATGTTATTAAAAGGCTTTCACGGAAAATGAACAAATCAATAGTTATGATAAGTTTGGTTGTCATGTAACTATGGCCTCAGTATCTACCTTCAAAGAATATGAAAAATATTACTAGTCACTAGGAAGCCTACATAGGCAATGTATGTAATTCTTATCTCTTCACTCTCACCACACATATCCCAAGAGCTGGCAATCTTGTATTTTCCTTCTCTAAACACCTCTTGCATAGACTCCTTTTCTCTAATCACACAGCTACTCCCCTAGTTCAGGCCTTCCCCGTTTACACTACTGTAATGGTCTTCTTGTTAAACATCCAGCCTTATTTGCTTCCCTATTGAAATTCATCCTCCAAACAAATGCCAAAGTGATCTTGCTGAGTAGGTCTGAATATGTCACTTTCCAACGTGATAAACTCCAATGGCTTCCTATTGTCTCTAGTATCGAATATAAATTCTTTGGCATTCGAAGCTCTTTACAACCTGATTCCTTACTACATTTCCAGATATTCTAATACATTATTTCCCTTCATATATTCTATAGTCCAGCTGTCCTATTTGTTGTTTCTCACACATGCTTCTCTACCGCCTGTCATGGTGGCTTTGCACTGGCTAGCTGCCATGTTTGAAATGATCTCACTCCTAATCTCTCATAGAATTACTCAATTCCTTTAAGATTTTACTCAGCCATATGTTTGAGGAGACCTTTCCGAGTCTAGTAGTCAGCTGAGTGTCTGGAGCACATAGTGCACTGCACAGTGATTTTAAGGCACTAATAAATGCTAGTTGACCAAGTTCCCTCAGCTGCCAATACTTTTCCCTGGAGGGTAACTTTTTTCTACTCTGTATTTAACTTGTACGTTAAAATGTAAATTTGAGGACAGGGTTCATTTTATTTATTTATTCATTTATTTGCATCCCTAGTGCTTAGCACAGTACCTGGTACATACTAAAAAATTAATAAATACTTGCTGAATGATTGATTAAATAGGTTCATATGACCAAGCTTAAATAACTGAAGGCATTTATAATATGATATTCTTACATAATAGTATGAAATGGGAACCGTGTTATCTTATTATTCTGAAAGTTTATTTTGGACATCTATGTCTAAAGAGCATTTTGCTGTGTTTTCCTAGTACAGGGCTATTATTTCAGGTTGTTCTGTCTCAAAAGTTGAGCATAAATCAATTAATAGAATTTCAGTTTTATTGAATTTCACAAGTACAATGCTACATTACTTGCCTTTCAAATTGTCTTTGTGAGAGAAGTCTGACTTGCAGCCACAAATGATTTTAAGGCATTGTGCATCAAGATTTTAAAGGCAGGATGGTATGGTTTATTCATTCATTTTTAATGATTAAAAAATAGTGCATGAAGCATGTGAATGTAGATCAGGGGCTCTGCCAAATCACTTCTCTGTGGGAATGTCCAATGGGGTATTGTTTAATGAGGTAAAAATATTCGCTTCCCTTTTATGAAAGGTGATAATGTGAGTCAGCATTGCAATGTGGTAACTAAAAAGGCAAGCATGATTGTGTGAGTTATAAAAGGAAGTGAGGTAACTCTTCTATTGCATTTAGAGTCACGCTGGCATTTGAATGGGCATACAGTTAGGCAAGGACCTGATTACATTTTAAGATCTTTTCTAACTTACTATTCTCTGCACACAAATATAAAATATCCATGTGATTTAATACCTTCATATGTTTTAAATACTACAAAATCTTCTTGAGTTGCATGGAATTATAGTCTACATAACTTTCTTAGGTAATTATTTCTATATTTTATACTTCTCATCAAATTTAATTTTTATCCCTTCCTATATCTTCCTAAACTTCTCTTTACCTCTGTATCTGTATTAAAAACAAAAAAAAAAACAATTTATGTAGCCTTTGTTTTATTGAATTTATATCTTTTAGCACAGATATCTGCAAAGAGAATGTCTGAATATCCCATTGATATATCAAATTAGGGATGTATTACTTGAAAGGTGGGAAGAATTCCTTAACATACTAGCTAGAAAACTTTTCACAGAGCTGTAAGCTGGTGACAATTAACCTATCACTAAGAATTATAAAATGGTCCTAATGGCGACTGGCCTACTGGAGGTGTAGTCACTATCAGTAGTTCACATTTCTTTTTAAAATTCTTCCTTACTCTATAATCTTCCCTAATATTGGCCATTTATCAGGTTCAAATGAATTTCTCCCTTCCTTGGCTCTCTCTGATGTAACACACATGAATAATGCCTAAACTGTGGGTTTTTCTTCTCCAGTTGTCTAGATATTTATAAAATATCTGAGAAAGCTAGGATGACTCATTAAGTCGATCATCAGACAACTAATACTTCCTTCATTTCCAAACTGCATCTAATTAGGTTAAATTTGTCATTCTATCAGTTCTGTAAGCACGAATTCCATAACCATAGCCCACATTTAATGATCGAAACTAGTATAAGTAGGGGTGTGCTGGAGCTGGATCATACTGGTTCATGGGAGCCAAGTGTTAAATTTTCAATGTATTTGTACCTAAGAAATCATCAAATGCTAGAAGTCAAAGCTTGATTTATTTTGTTGTTGTTGTTGTTGGCTACCTAGACTGAAGAAAGTAATGAAGAAAATGTATTAACATTAAATGCAGATTAAACTTTGAGTCTGATGCATGCCTATTTTTTCCCCCTTAGCCAGGTGTTAAACATTTCCCAAAACACCCCTGGCTATAAGGCAGGTATAGAAATAATCAAACCATGAGTTATATATTATATTTCAAGTTATATAAGCTGACTTTAAGCATGAATAATACTTTTACAAATTGCTTTTCTTCATAAAGGCTCAAAGCATTGACAATTCTCTATCAAAAAATTTCTCTGAAAAAAACTATATACAAAGGTTGCCCATATCTAACAAAATAGGCCAAAGGAAAAGTTTTTCTTTTGTGGTAAGATTTGAGGCTAGATCTCATAACAAAGGAAAGTAAATTTCAAGATGCATATGGCCCAGGAAAAAATGTTTGCCACCCTCCCATTCTTGACCTCTAAGGTGCTAAAATTAAATGTTTAGCAGTAAATGGCTGACATCTACGTAGGTGAAACCACATATGGAGATAGGTAATCTCTTTTCAGATAGGTGCCACATAATTTATAGGTTAGTGGTTAGGTCAATAATTTGATTTGTTGTGGAAAGGAATGGGAGAAAATATAAATTCTGTATCATAGTAGGAGTAAAGTACTCTGAATATCCCTCATTTTTTCTTTGGAACCTGTAGTCTTTTTCCAATGAGGATGGAGGTAGATATTGTCAAGAATAGAGGGGAACCAGGGAAGTTAAATAAACGCTTGTGATTAATGATTCTGCCATGAACTTTATACTGTCACTAAAACTAGAGAAGACAAAGTAAAGTAGTGGAAAAAGGTGCAGGATTTGGAATCATTAGTTTGCATTCAAATGCTAACTCAGCTTTTTACTACCTGTGTGACCTAGCAAAAGTCATTTACCTTCTCTGGCTTTCAGTTTTTGTATATCTTGGTATGGGTTTTGGTCCAGTTCTCAATCTGTGATCCTATGATTGTTATCTTAATGTGGTAGGGGAGGCAATGATCAAGAGGAGATGGAGAAATTACAAGAAATTAATCTCAAATCAAGTCTTAATTTAAAAAAATTCTTCTTTCTGATACTATAAATTTTGCCATTCCTCTATATATCTCTCATTTACTACTCTCTAATAATTGTTGCCTGTGACTAGGGACAGAATCTTTTTTAAATTTGCATCTTACTTCAAGATAGACATCTGTGATTGTGATCACCACTTTCTCCTTGAATATGGAACCCATAAGACATTTGATTAATTTCAGTGGAGACCACATCTTACCAACTTAAAATAGTCTAACAATTAGACTCTCAATTAGTATGATTGAGTGTTCATTTTTAGAACTAGTGTCCCTTTTTGTCTAAATTAACTTAAGCACATATCATAGAACTGATTTACCTCTCACATATTTACCTATTCATTGTATAGGCACACTCAAGTATATTGAAGGAGCAAAAGCATGATTCAGAAACAAATATCTTTTCTTATCTTGAATCAACCACTGTTAAGTTCTTGATCTGGGGAGCAGGATTCCACATCAAGAAAGGTG
This sequence comes from Phascolarctos cinereus, assembly GCF_003287225.1. Classification (NCBI taxonomy): domain Eukaryota; kingdom Metazoa; phylum Chordata; class Mammalia; order Diprotodontia; family Phascolarctidae; genus Phascolarctos; species Phascolarctos cinereus. Next base: position 179,327,374 of record NW_027555625.1, read on the forward strand.
TGCTACATCCTCAAATTCCTGTTCTCAAGGAAACCAAGGCATCAGAATCACTGACATCAGCCTAGCTGTTCTTTTCTTTCTTTTTTTTGCACTTAATAGTATTTTATTTTTTTCCAATTACATGTAAAGATAGTTTTCACCATTCACTTCTGTAAGATTTTGAGTTCCAAATTTTTCCCTTCCTCCCTTTCATTCCCCCTCCCCAATATAGCAAGCAGTCTGATAAAGGTTATACATGTACAATCATATTAAACCTATTTCCACATTAGTTATATTGTGAAAGAAGAGTTATTAACAAATGGGAAAAACCATAAGAAATAAAAAACAAAAAAAGTGAAAACAGTATGCTTTGATCTACATTCAGACTCTGTAGTTCTTTCTCTGGATGTGGATAGCATTTTCTATTATGAGTCTTTAGATATTATCTTGGATCATTGTATTGCTGAGAAGAGTTAAGTTTGTCATAGTTGATCATCACACAATGTTGTTGTTACTATATATACCGTTCTCCTGGTTCTGCTTACTTCACATCAGTTCATATATGTCTTTCCAGGTTTTTCTGCAATCTGCCTGCTCATCATTTCTTATAAAACAATAGTATTCCACTATATTCATATACCACAACTTGTTCAGCTATTCCCCAGTTGATTGGCATGCCCTCAATTTCCAATTCTTTCCCATCACAAAAAGAGCTGCTATGAATATTTTTGTACATGTGGGTCCTTTTCCTTTTTTTATGATCTCTTTGGAATACAGACCTAGTAGTTGTATTGCTAGATCAAAGGGTATGCACAGTCTATTAGCTCTTTGGGCATAGTTCCAAATTGTTCTCCAGAATGGCTGGATCAGTTCACACCTCCACCAACAATGCATTAGTGTTCCAATTTTTCCACATCTTCTCCAACATTTGTCATTTTCCTTTTCTGTCATATTAGCCAATCTGATAGGTGTGAGGTGGTATCTCAGAGTTGTTTTAGTTTGCATTTCTCTAATCAATAGTGATTTAGAGCATCTTTTCATATGACTATAGATAGCTTTAATTTCTTCATTTGAAAACTGCCTGTTCATATCCTTTGACCATTTATTAATTGGGAAATGACTTGTATCCTTATAAATTTGATTCAGTTCAGAAAGCAAGTACCAGTTTATGAGTCAGTATCAGAAGAATAGTAGAAAGGTTCAGTTGATGAAGCTTATCCAAGGGATACGTCAAGCAGAGTGGCCACTGGTTGATACAGCAGCAGTCCCAGTAAACAAGCAAAGAGAATCAGCCAACCAGGCAATGGGCACTCACATTTTTCTTATCAGCTATGAGACAGCAAGAAAAGTTAGGCACAAAAGAAATCAAATGTTTGCTTTATTCAAGCTTTCATCTTACAAAATGGATTTTCAGGTTTAAACTTTAACATGTTAGAAAGCAGATTTCTAACAAGTACAACAAAGAAAATGTTAGGCAATCTCTCCAGATCTGGCTTGTTATATTATATTACATTTTGTAGTTACTTCTGGGTATATACTAATTTGGCCAAAATGTGTCACATAAGAAAAAAAAAGTTTAGAAAAGGTATGTATTAAATAAATAAATGCAAATTATTTGATCCTAGAGGTGCCTTAAAGTGATGATGATCAATATAGCTTATCTATGTTGGAAAATTAGAGAGGAACTGAGAAAGGAAAGAACAGTAGTATTCCTCTTTATTCAAATTGCATGTAGTACCTTCTGCATTGATTGTGTATGTATGCTTAGCAACTGCAGTACACAAATGACTAATATAAAGATTAGCTGTTTAATCTTCACTTTAACAAGGATAACTGACTGAAGTTCCTGAAGGATGAGAGGAAAAGTTCTAAGCAAAAACAAACAAACAAAAAAATGACTTTCTATATTCTTAATTATCAGAAACTAAAGCATGTCATTGATAACAATGGTAGCTGGGTAATCTTAAATTAGCCATGGTACAGAGTTTTCCTACATTGTATATGTATGTTTTAAAGGAGTATATGTATGTATAGGTATGTGTATGTAGTAAAGTCCCAGTGCTGTGTAATTTATATATTATATTTAATAAATTTATTAATTTCCTCTTTATACCTAGAATAATATAAAATTAATAATCAACAAGTTGACAAGCTTTGATTAGGTACATAGTATATACAAGACATTTTTATATGTCATATGTAGATAATATACTTTCCTTTCAGTATAGTCAACAGTTTATTTAACAAAGAGCCTTGGACATCGGAGTTATTGAAGAAAAAAATGTTGATGATGAAAATATATTTTAATTTATTACATTTTATTATTAGAACAAGGAGGCTTTAAACACTAAACAGATTCCCTGAAAAAGTTATAGGCTCTTAACTAAGTGATTAATTCCACCTTCATTATACATAAATGGCTTTTAAATACATAGTATGATGAAATGTAAGAAAACAATAAGAAAACTAATGAAAGTTCTCTTTAAGACATTGATTCAAAGATATTTCAAGAGGTCAGAGCATAATAAAAATCATAAACAAAATTATTTAGTAAAATGAATGCAGACTTTCAGGAGTCAAGATGGTGGAGTAAGCAGTAAATCAATGTAACTCTCCCCTATTCACCTCCAAACAACCATAAAATAGTGCCACAAAACAAATCTTAGAACAGCAGGACCAGCAAAAAAGATTTTGCCCAAGAAACTTGGAAGATCGTCAACAAAGAGAAAAAGGGGAACTCAATCCAGGACAGGAAACATCCCAGCAAGCCCCACCTCAGCAAACCAGTGGGAGGTCCGGAGCCTCAGTGAAGTAGAACAGGGAAACATCAACACCAGGACCCCACCACATGTTTCAGCCTAGTCAGGGGAAAGGGCAGACTCCAGCTCTGGGAACTTCTACATACTTTAGCATAGCCCTAGGCAAACAGGCAGCCACCTTTGGCCAGACCACCATATGCTTCATAGTAGCCCTGGGAAATGCAAAAACATGCTACCATTGTCAGCATGGAGTCAGACACCAGCACTAGGACCTTGGCTCATCACCAGTGGCATCAGCCACACTCCAACCAAGCCTACACCCTCAGCACAGCACCAGACATGATGGTACTCCATGGGCCTCAGGGCAACATCAGCACAAAACCAGGTAAACACCAGGACTTGCATCCCCTGGCCCAAGAAGCCTGAAGCAGTACCCCTTCCACTCTAGGAATAGAGCTCAAATTTAAAAGGAAAAAAGCCAAAAATGATGAGCAAAAAATAAGAAAAAAAAAAAAGAATCTGATCACAGAAAGTTATTACGGTGACATGGAAGATCAAGACATAAACTCAGAAGAGGACAACGATGTCAAAATACCCGTGGGCAAAACCCCAAAGAAAAATGGGAAGTAGTCTCAAGCACAGGAAAAAAAAAAACTCATGGAAAAGCTAAAACATGATCATATGAGACAGGGAAAAGAAATGAGATAATGCAAGATAATTATGAAAATAAAAGTCAAGTTTGGAGAAAGAAAAAAAACTGCTTAAAAAGTAGAATTGGCCAAATGGAAAAGGGCATGCAAAAATTTACTGAGGAAAACAACTTCCTAAAAAGTACAATTGGCCAAATGGTAAAAGGAAGTATAAAAGCTGAGGAAAACAGCTTGTTAAAATTTAGAATGGGGCAAGTAGACGCTAACGACTCTTATGAGACATCAAGAATCAATCAAAAAAATTAAAAGAATGAAAAAATGGAATAAAATGTAAAATACCTCATAGGAAAAGTTACTGACCTGGAAAATTGATCTAGGAGAGACAATATCAGAATCATTGGTCTACCTGAAAGCCATAATCAAAAGGGGGACCTGGACAACATCTTTCAAGAAATTATCAAGGAAAAGTGCCCTGATGTCCTGGAACCAGAGGGCAAAATAGGCTTTGAAATAATCTACCAATCACCTCAGGAAAGAGAGTCCCAAATCAAAACTCCAGGGAACATTATAGCCAAATTTTCAAAGGAATCAGGTCAAAGAAAAAATACTACAAGAGACCAGAAAGAAATCATTCAACTATTGGGGAGTCACACTCAGGAATATACAGGGCTTGGCAGCTGCAACATTAAAGGAATTGAGGTCATGGAACATGATATTCCAGAAGGCAAAGGAGCTAGGACTACAACCAAGAATCATTTACCCAGCAAAATCGAGCTGGGTAAATACATGAAGGGGGAAAAATGGTCATTCAATGAAATAGAAGGATTTCAAGTTTTCATAAGGAGCAGAACAAAATTAAACCAAAAATTTGACCTCCAGTATCAAGACCCAAGAGAAGCATAAACAGGTAAAAGGGGGGAAGAAAACATAAGGGATTCAATAGAGCTAAAATATTTATATCCTTAGACTAGAAGATGACACTTGTAATTCTTAAAAATTAGATCACTAATTATACAGCTAGAAGGAAAATACATAGACAGAGCGTATGGGTATAAGGTGATTTTGAGGGTGTGACATTAAAAAAAGTAAAGGATGAGAAAGAGGAGTACATTGGGTGAGGAAGGAAGGGAGAGGTAGAATGGGGTAAATTATTTCACACAAAAAACCTATTACAGTAGACGGGAAGATGGGAGGGTAGGCAATGGGCATCTGTTGAACCTTACTTTCATCAGTTTTGGCTCAAAGAGGGAATAATGCACACAATTACTTGAATATAGAAATCTATCTTACCTGATGGAGAAGTAGGAGGGGAGAACAGATCGGGGGAGGTGGTAGACAGAAGCAAAACATTGGTGAGAAGGGAAAGAGTGAAAGGAGAAAGAGGACAAACAAAAGGAAAATTGGAAGGTGGTAAATACAGAGTAAGTAATCATAACTGTGAATACAAATAGTATAAACTCACATAAAATGGAAGCAGATAGAGTGGATCAAAAACCAGAATTCTACAATATGTTGTTTGCAAAACACACACTTGAAACGAAGAGACATACATAGAGTAAAGGTAAGGGGCTGGAACAAGATCTATTATGTTTCAACTAAAGTTAAAAAAAAAAAAGCAAGAGTAGCAATCCTGATCTCAGACAAAGCAAAAGCAAAAATCAACCTAATCAAAAGAAATAAGGAAGAAAAATACTACATCTTACTAAAAGGTACCACAGACAATAAAGTAATATCAATACAAAGCATATATGCACCAAGTGCTATAGCATCCAAAGTCTTAAAGGAGAAGTTAGGTGAGTTACAAGTTCATGACCAAACAAGAGATAGAGAATATTATGAAATGTAAAGCAGATCATTTTAATTATATTAAATTTAAAAGCTTTTGCATAAACAAAACCAATGCAACCAAGATTAGAATGAAAACAGAAAGCTGGGAAACAATCTTTACCGCAAGTATTTCTGATAAAGGACTCATTTCTCAATTTTATAGAGAACTGAATTTATATACATATGTGTGTGTGTGTGTGTGTGTGTGTGTGTGTATGAAAACAAGCCATTCCTCAACTGATAAATAGTCAAAGGATTTGAACAGGCAGATGAAGAAATCAAAGCTATCTATATGCACATGAAGAAATGTTCTAACTCACTTTTGATTAGATAAATGCACATTAAAACAACCCTGAGGTACCACCTCACACCTATCACCTATCAGATTGGCTAATGGGACAAAAAAGGAAAATGATAAATGTTGGAGAGGATGTAAGGAATTTGGGACATTAATGCACGGTTGGTGGAGTTGTGAACTGATCCAACTTCTGGAGAATAACTTGAAACTATGCCCAAAAAGCAACCTAACTATGTTTACCCTTTGATCCAGCAATACCACTACTAGGTCTGTATCCCAAAGATCATAAAAAAGGGAAAAGGACCCACATGTAGAAAAATATTTATAGCAGCTCTTTTTGTGATGGCAAAGAATTGGAAATTAAAGTGATATCCATCGACTGGGAAATGACTGAACAAACTGTGGTACATGAATGTAATGGACTACTACTGTGCAACAGGAAATGATGAATAGGCAGATTTCAGAAAAGCCTGGAAAGACTTGTACAATCTGATGCAAAGTGAAATGATCGTAACCAGGAAAACACTGCACACAGTATCAGCAACACTGTGTGATGATCAGCTATGAATGACTCTGCTCTTCTTAGCAGCACAATGATCCCAGGCAAGTACAAAGGACTTAGAAAGTAAAATGCTATCCACATTCAGATAAAGAAATGATGGGCTCTGAATACAGATTGAAGCACACTTTTTTCATTTTATTCTTTTTTTTGTGCTGTTTTTCCTCCTTTTGATCTATTTCTTCTTTCACAAATGTGACTGATATGGAAATATGTTCTCCATGATAGCACACGTACACCCTATCTCAAATTCCCCACCATTTTAGGAAGAGGGGAGGAGAGGGAAGGAGGGAAAAAAATGGAACTCAGAATCTTGTGAAAATGAATGCTAAAAATTATCTTGACATGTAATTGGGGAAAAAATAAAGTAATATTAAAAAATAATAAAATGAATACAATAGGCTCCTAATATCTGCTTACCATCTCTATCCACTCTCCTCTCTCCTCTTTCCTTTTTAAATTTGTTACTATATCCATTGATGGAAGGTTGTTGTGTATTTACCAATATATTAGGCTTAGATGCTCAATAGGGTATATTCTTTACTTCTCTGGAATCCTGGCTGGTTTACTAGACTTTCTAGTCATTCCTTCTTTTTTACCCTGACTAGTTATGTTTGATGTGAAATACATCACAGGGATGATTAATAAATGGAGACAAGGAAAATGTGTTACTTGTCTTTCTTAACTGAATATCCCCCTTATGGTTGCTTATTGAATTACAAGGCAGTCTCTCTGTAGGCAGCCCTGACCTTGAATCAGGAAAGAGTGCTGATTGCAACTATTATGAGCAAAAGATGGTATTATGCTGAGTAAATAAGAATCCAAAATAAAAGGAGTGGGTGAAAGCTTTAGCATCCATATTCAGATCTGCTAATTTCCTTTGGGAAGTACATAAGGCCCTTTCTATTGATCTCTTCCGGGATAAACGATTCAAACAAAGTCCAACCCAATGATGCTTAGTGCCCCTTAGGTAAACTGAGACACAAAGTCAAGGAATGCCAATGTTAATCTCTGATGCAGCCTTAGTAAGGGAAGAGAAGGGAAAGGAAGGAAATAGATGTTATATAAGATCTACTATGTGCCTGTGCTAACCACTGTACTAAGAACTTTTTTTCTAAATTTTATCTCTTTTGATACAACAGCTAGGTGGTGCAGTAGATAGAGCACCAGCCCTGAAGTCAGGAGGACCTGAGTTCAAATCCAGACTCAGACCAAACACTTGACACTTACTAGCTGTGTGACCCTGCGCAAGTCACTTAACCCCAATTGCCTAAAATAATTTTTAAAAAAGATTTAATATGGATTTTTAATGGTCTAAAGGATTAAGAACTGAAGCAAACATTGTGGCTAAATAATATGAGCATTGGTTCACCTTTGGCTAAATTTTTGGTAATTTTGATAGCAGTGATAAGCAGTTCTATAATTACTTGGAGACTTTTTTTCCTTCCTTCCCTCCCATCCTTTTCTTCCTCCCTCTTTCCTTTCTCCCTTCCTCCCTCTCTCCATTTGTTCCCTTCTCCTTTCTTCCCTCCTTCCCTTCCTCACTTTTTTCTCTTCTCCTTTCCTTCTTTTCTCTCTTCCTCCCTTTCTTCCTCCCTTCATCCCTTCCTTTTTCTTTCTCCCTTGCTTCCCTTTCTTCAGTCTTCCTTTGTTTCCTTCCTCTCATCCTCCTTCCCTCTTTCCTTCTCTCACCTCCATTCCTTTCTTCCTTCTACTCTAATAAAAATTCCAAGTCAATGTCTTCATTTTAAAGGTTTTATGTCCATGGTTGTGCCATAGATAGCTTCAAATGGCAAGGCATAATTGGCAATTCTGTAAGATAGCTGTTAGTCTATCTACAGTGAGAAAAAACTTATTGAAACACAAATGCAACAGGAGTGGAGATTATTACAAAAAAGATAACAAAGAAAATGCCCTCTGGTGAGGTGTAACTAATGCCCTGTCCTCTACTACACATGTAGTATTCAATCAGTAAACATTTATTGAATGTTTATTAAATGAGGACAGCAAAAATAGCTGCAGAAAAAACTTGAAGTGATATGGTATAGCTGTGGACTCCTTGATATTTTGTGAAGTAGAAAGAGCACTGGATTTGGAGTTGAAAAACTTGGATTTTGAATCCTTACCTTGCTTCTTCATTGTGCAACCTTGTGCAAGTCACTTCCAACCTCTATGCCTCAGTTCACTTCTCTGTCAATTAATGAGATCTGTACTGAATGGTTTCTAAAGTCTCTTACAACAGTAAAACCTATAATCCTTAAACCAGAGCCACAGAGAAATCAGACTGTACCCTCTTCATTGCTAATTCAGTGGGACAGACTTAGGCAGAAAAAAAGAGTCACATGGCTCTTAAAATAGCAGTAAAACAGCTGCAGCTGAGTAACCAAGGATGATCTTTATATGTCTATAATATGGAAAATAGTGATAATCCTATAGTCTTCTTATAGGGACAAGGGAGTGAAGAATATGGATCAGAGTCCGTGTATCAAGATTTAAATCATCTTCCTGATTCCACATCTAGCACTCCACTACACCTAACATCTGACTCCATGTTTCAAATGATCTGATTTATCAGGCTTTGGTTGTTAATCATTTAACCTTTGAATAAAAAGAAATACTTTTTAAAAAGATGAAATATTATTTCCCATTGACCATATAAAACGTAGATCCTTAGCTTTAGCAAAAGGACCTCAATGATTAGCCCAGCATTCTTAATTTAGAAATGAGGAAATTAAAGGTAAGAAAATTTAAATTTATGTTAACTTATCATTTGCCTTTCTTATAATTGTTGGAGGGGGAGTAGACACTTTCCCAAGGCCAAATTAGTAATAAATAGCAGACCTTCCAATTCCATTTACAACATTGTTACAAATGGTCATTTAAACCAATGGCATCAGAAGCAAATAAAAATGGGGCCACTAAACAGTAGAGATGAATGAAAAGCCCAAGAGACAGAATTTCTAGGTAATTAATAATCAATTTATTAATTAATCTAGCAAATAATAAATTGATGGTCAGCATTCTCTCTCAGTAACCAAAGACAAAACCATGGAGATCCCTGAATGCTTAAATACCTCTGGAAAAGGAGGTGACCCTGACATGTGAAAATCAACCCTGAATGGTGAACAATTAATTAGGGGGTGGACATATTAATGAGGTAGTGAGCTTACAGTGAGTAGAACCAAGAGAACATTGTATAAAGTAACAGCAGTATTGTTTTAAGAACAACTTTGAGTGACTAAGTCATTTTTAATATTATAAATCCACAAATTAAAGGACAAATGAGGAAAGATGCTATCTGAATCCAGAGAAAGAAATGATAAATAGAAGTATATAGAGAGTAATTTTATATATATATATATATATATATATATATATATATATATATATATATATATACCTATTTGTATCTAATGGTAGCCTTACCTAGGGTGGGAGTAGGGGGAGGGAAGAAAACAAAAATCAAAAAAGAGAAATTTACACAGTAACTTTGTTGTATATTTGGAGGGAATAGCAAGCTGTACATGGAAGATTTGCAGTTGCATGTACAATAATCTTTTTTATTGTACTGTGTTATGGAAATGCTTGTGTTGTTTCATGAACTGAAAATAAAAGAAAAAAGAAAAACTTCTGATGATAGAAACTTTTCTAACATTCTTTGTCAGAGTCAACAGTTATTTGTTATGTGTCTGTCATCCATGTGGCAGGCATTATGCTGTGCTGGGTTTACTAAGAAAATTAAAAAAAAAAAAAAGATCAATCCCGGCTCTCAAGGAACTCACACTCTAGTGGAAGAAACATCTTACAAATACACTGCATAAAAGATAAGTTGGAGATAATCAAAAGAAAGAAGGCTCTAGAATTAAGAGGAACGTATTTATTCTATCTTCTACAAATTTTAGAGAAGTTGTTTTATGTTTTACATAATTTTATTGTCAAATAACTTTTTAATTTCTTACCTGTTTCGTAATTTTTGGAGATGGTTGTTTCCTGAGATATTGTCAGTGTTTATAAGATGAGGAAGTTCACTAAGAACCTCATTTAAGTTTTCGATGCTCTCTATGGTCCCTTTCAGCTGTAGATTTTATTAATTTATCATACTTTTTATTCTTCTCTTCTCAATGCTAAACATCCTTGGCCCCTTCAGCTACCCTTGTTATGTCATAGTTTCAAGTCTCCTCAGAATCCTGGTCAACTTTCTCTAACCCATAAATAAATGTAAGAAAATGTAAGATCCAAAACTGAATGCAATACTCCAGGTATAGTCTGACTAGAGCAGAATGTAGCTTCAAAACTGTCGCTTCTATTATTCAGGATATTGGTGGTTTTTTTTTCTTTTTTGGCCTCTCCATAACATGAACCTGTGGCCAGTTAAAATCCCTATGGCTCTTTCCCATGAATTTCTGTTAAGTCATCTTGTACTTACATAGTTGATTTTCTAACTCAAGTGTAGAATGTAAACATTCATCCATGTAATTTCCTTCTACTATATTCGGGCATTTTTTTCCCAGCTAGTGTAGATGTGTATCTATCTGTGTGGATATAGCTATGTAGATATTTGGTTGAGATATATATATACATATGCATACAACATATATACATATTTATACATGTATCAGATATGTATAATGCATATATATGTATAGAAATATATAGATACACATATATACACACATACACGCACATTCACACATACATACAAGTTACTTCTTGAAGACATAACTGAGTATTTTAAAACTGTGATGTCAGGCCACTTAACCTTTAATGTATAGTAAAACTTGAATTAACTGGAGTACTTACAGAATGAAGTTTTCTGGCTAATTGACACTGCTAATTAACAAAGATTTAACTTGCAAATAGCCTTTGTTTCAATCCAGTAGCTAAAACTTTGTCAATGCTTTAGTTTACTTTCCTTTCCTAATAGATACTACATTCTTAATCTGAAATCCTCAGTGGTTTAACAATTTTGTAGTGCCCCTGGGTCCTATTTCTGAAAACCAGAGGAGTTTTAGCATTCAAGGTGTAGGTTTAGAAGAAGTGGATTTGCATGAATGTGTTTGTTGCCCTAGGGACATACTTGAGAATTTAATTTCCACCCACCTTTAAATTTATTGTGTCAGCTTGTTTGTTTGTTTTTCCTTTGTCTTGCTGATTTTAGTTTTGGTTTAAAAAAAAAGTCATTTTGATTCCTCCAAATACCTCTAAGCAGAGAGGTTGGGGCAGGGTGGGCTTATTAATTGAAGGTTTTTATTATTCAGGTTTCACTTGTGGTTTTAATGAATTTCAGAAGACTGATGGGGAGGAGAGAGTGTTCCAGATACAGAGCATTGTATAAAACAAAGCAGGGGACTGGGAATACATTAGTGGATAAGTGGCAATAAGGGCCAACAGACACTTGATAGGACAAAGGTACCAGAACTGGAGTCTCCTCTACAATTCACAAACAAGTGATCATCTAGTTTCCACTTGTAGACCTAAAGTAAATGACTCCCCTTTTCCTTCTAAATTTGACCATGTACAGTTTATCATTTGGAATCTTCCCTTTCCGCACCTCAAGTCTAAATCTTCTCGCTGTATCTTCTAGTCACTGCTTGCTTCCAGTTCTGCCCTCTGAAGCTAAGCAGAGTAGTCCTACCTAAATCCCTTTTCCACAAAGCCCTCCAAATACTTAAAGACAGTTATCATGGCTGTTGTAAACCTTCTCTAGGCTAAATATCTACAATTCTTCCTATGGAGCCTCCTTAGGTATTTACTGCTGTGCAATTGTGTGGAACCACATGCCTTTTTCAAGCAGACTGAGACATTTTCTAAACATTTTCCATGAAATAGCATATTATTTAGTAGGAGGCCCGAGACACATTGATAACATTATCTAAAATTATTCTTTGAGGCAATAATCTGCCTTGAAAAAGATCTTAAGCTATTTGCAAATAACAAACCACAAGTGAGCTAATTTTGAAAGGCTGCAGAAAGGTTGTAACTGTGGAATAGCTAGATTTTCATAAGTCATTAAGGTTTACAAAGGTTCTATAGCACTTCAAAGTTTTTACATTATCTCATTTGATACCTTCAATAAAAACCATGAGGTAGATGCTATTATTATTTTTATTTTACAGATGAGGAAACTGAGGCTGAGTCATTAAATGACATGACCAGGGTCCCAAGTCCTGTCTGAAGCAGGATTTTCCTTGAGGTCAGGGCTTGTCTTTTTGCCTTTTTTTTTTTTGTATCCACAGAGCTTAGCACAGTGCCTGACATATATTAGGGCACTTAATAAATGCTTATTGATTGATTTTAATTAAGTTTTTCTGGCTTCAAATTCAAATCTTAACACACAGGCAGCCAAGGAAGGGTGTTGTGCCTCAGAGCCACTATTCACCTATTTACATTCATTTTCACTATCATTTTCAGAAAAGCCACTCTACACTTCCCCTGTCACCTCATTAATCTTGTCTTCTCAGTTACTAGGTTGAAGTTTGGTTGCAGGAGAGAAAAGGGAACTGCTGACCCATTTCCCACTTTTAGGAGCCCCTTTAAAATTTTCAATTATGACAGTTGGGTCATTTGGGCCTTCTAGGAATGGAATTGCTTCTTGAAGACCTAATTAATTAACCCTCCTCTCAGACAGAGTCCTGTCTTACTTATAGTCATTCCCCCCCCTTTTTTTTATCATTCTAAACACAGACTAATTGGCATTATATGGGTTTAGCATGAAGAAAAAATAAAATAATGTTCTCATTTGGGGATAATTGTTAATAATTGTCAATAAACATATTCAGTGCCTACCTGTGCTATGCTAGGTGCTGGGGATACAAATACAAAAAAGAAATTCAGTGTCTTCAAGAGGCTTACGACCTAATGGGCAAAGATGAAACACAAAGGGAAACTGAAAAATTGCACATGGTAGGGGGAGGGAGAGAAGGAGGGGTGAAGTTGGGGTAAGGGGAAGTAAGGTAACTGATGGGAGGGAAGTTTGGAGTGGGGTAAGGTGGAGAAGTCATTCAGAGAAGTCCCAAAATACATACCAGGTTAGAAATGAGGAGCTTGTCAAGATATTTGGAGACACCCTGTTTTCCAGAGCTAGCAAGCAGGCTGTGTATTGACTTGGCATAATAACAATCCTTTGTGCTCACCCTGTGGATGATCTCAGCACCAGCAAAAATTCCAGAATTATTTCACACCAGCATCAGGTGGTCTCTGAGCTTGGACAAGCACCTGTAGTACTCCTGTTCTGATCATGAAGTCTAGCTATGAATCACACTTGTTACATTGTTGCTGTTACCCCCCCCCATTGTTAGGGCTAAGCTCACTGCACAGCCATTGGTATTATTGAGATCTTCCCCCTCCCCCACTGCCTAGGCCCCCCATTAGGGGCAGGGCTCCAGCACATGTGTGTTCCCTTGCAAGCTGCTTTCCTCACTTTGAAATTAAACTTCTGTTTGATTCCTGACTCTCCTGTTTCTAGCCTGCTTTGTTCAGCTCTGGCTACTCACAAATTGCAGACCAGTTCTGGTTGCGTTGACTAGCTATACAAAGAAACAAAACAAAAAGTTTACCTATTGTGTAGTCAAGTGATTGTGTTGTCCCATCATCATTTTTCCCCACACAGATGTTCTGAGCTTCCCAAATCAGTGGGGAAGTAGCTTGTGCCCTTTTTGGGGTGAGCAACAGCTGCTTCCTAAAGAGCCTCTTCTATGAGGAATCCCTTTGAAATAATTCCCTTCCTTAGGCTGAGGATAGCCTTTTTGTTCACTCAATTTAGTGGAATATGAAAATCTTTCTTGTTCCCATCTGTAACATGGGTCACTTGGCTTCTGGGGATGTCTCCAGTGCCTGTGAGAGTTCACAAATGTGCCCAATTTGTGACTGAGCTAATCCATGCCCTTCCTGTAAGAGAGAAGCAATGGATTAGCGGTAGCTGCAATTTCAGCTACAGCAATCATATGAGGCAGCATCCCACCTCCCACCCACCCCCCAAGCTCAAAGCAGCATTTAATAATGAGTCAGAATCACTCCTCACTTTGAAGCTTAGGAACAAAGACAAAGTAGTGCTTGGATTGCATACTGAACACCATTCATTCATAAAGTTCCAAGTTCAAACTATGCTTTGTCTAAATATTTCCATTCTTTCTTACAATTATTAGCATTTAAGCGTGACTCGTAAAAATGCCTACATTATCCAAGGGGAATTGTCCTGAGTGATAGTGCATTTATTAGTGAATTTAGTAAAATCCCATTTGTGGAGAGTTTTATTAAGGTCGATATGATGTAAGAAGGGCCATCAAACCACAACCTTTATTTCACACAGTAATGTAGACAATAAGCCACGTGGTGGATAAAATATACATTTCTACTTGTTGTGGAAATTTAGCCATTTATATAGTACATAGGCAGGCATAGAATATGGATTGTCCCTTTTCCTTCCTCTAGGGCCCATGGAGATAAAGTTACTAGAGATTCCAGCATACAGGGTCCAGCCAATATAAACACCTATCAGATAGGATAGCAAGATCATTTAAAAAAAAACAACAACATAATAACATAGAAGGGGCCTCAGAGAATCATAACAATACTAGCTGTAGAGCTCTAAAAGGTCTTAGACATTATTTAGTTCAGTGACCTCATATTATAGGTGAGAAAACTGAGGCTCAGGGGGCTATGACTTCACTTTCCAAGGTCATTCATCTGTTCCAGGGACATTTGTTATTGTTTTTCAGTCATTCCGTCATGTCTGACTCTTCGTGAACCCCATAGGCCATAGCATACCATAGCAAGGTTACTGAAGTAGTTTGCATTTCCTTCTCCAGGGACAGAGGTTAAGTGAATCGTCCAGAATCACATAGCTGGTAAGTGACTGAGGCTGGATTTGAACTCAAGTGTCCCTGACTCCAGGCCCAGAGCTCTAAACACTGAGCCATCTAGCTATAATGTCAAGGGACAATAGTAAGATGCTAATATGAATATTTGGGAAGTTATTCAGAACTCTGATGTCAATTCCCTTGCCTAGGTTGGATGAAGGAGGAGGGAGAAGAAACTAAGGCCAAAGCTGAGTTATTCTCCTCTCACTCTACCCCAAAGAAATTCTTTTTTAGAGGGAGACTCTCTCCTCTCTACTACCAGAATTTCATTTGATTGGGAATCTCCTTGGGCTTGAAGAGGTGTCTTATTGTATAGACCCAGAGATTATGACCAAATTTCCTCACCCCATCCATTTTTCCTACGCAATGTCACTTCCAGTTCATTCCACTGCTCATCAGGCCTTTCCACAAATTAGCTGGAATGCATCTGATTGATTTGATTCAATCAAGACTCACTTGTACTTGGTTTGTTGTTATTTGCCCTTCCTTTTGGAAGAGGACCCATGGCAACAGGAAGGTTTTGTTATGACTTGCAAGTGAATTGAATTTAAGTGAGGGAGGCTGTGCAAAGTCATCAGCCTCACTTTCTCCTCCTCAGCCATCTGGGTACAGTGGCAAGATATAGATTGGGATGATTGAAGATGACCCTGGATGCAGTGGGGACCATCTCTGCAGATTTTTGGCCTTTTTAAGCTAAGGTCTTTCCCAGATCTCAGTTTCAGTGAGACAATGCCCAATCAATGATATAGGCTAGGAAAGAAATGAGACAAAGAATGGCCTCTTTCACCTAGGTACCTATGGGGAAAAAAAAATCAATCTAGGAGGGGAAGACCCTTGGGGGTTTCTGGCCAAAACGGAAATAATTGCTATTTACATTTACTCTGAGCCAATCAGGGCCCAAACAATGACCACTAAGTGGAGCTTGGGCTGGGGCCAATCAATAAGAGCCAGAGTGAATTGGGTTTAAGGCACAGTCCTTAAGAAAGAAATCTAGCTGGAACCCAAAATTTTAACAACAAAAGTTAAAAAAAAATTGTTTTCACCTGCAACTGGGAAATAAGATATACAGGAAATGAGATATAGAAATCTATCCTGCCCTACAGGAAAATTGAAGGGGAAGGGGATAAGAGAAGGGGAGAGAGATAGCAGGAAGGACAGATTAGGAGAAGGGGTAGTCAGAATGTATGCCATCTTGGGGCGGGGGGAGGGACAAGATGGGGAGAAAATTTGGAACTCAAAATATTGTGGAAGTGAATGTTGAAAACTGAAAATAAATTAATTAATTTAAAAGAAAAAGAAAAGAAAGAAATCTAGCCCCATCTACCCCAAGATATCTCTTGAGGTTTCAGACATCAAAATTTACATTCATTCCTTAGATTTTAGACCATAGAAGTTTATTCTTTCTGTAGATGAGGTGGGGCAATTACATTTTGTTGTCATTCAGTCATTTTCAGTCCTGTCCAACTCTTGGTTTCTTGGCAAAGATATTAGAGTAGTTTACCATTTCCTTCTCCAGCTTATTTTAACAGATGCCGAAACTGAGGCAAACAGGGTTAAGTGACTTGCGTAGGGTCCCACAGCTAGTAAGTGTCTGAGGCCAGAACTCTGCTTGGGAAGATGAGTCTTCCTGACTCCAGACCCAGGGAACAACAGCAAAAATTAAATTCATTCTCATCTAACCTTGACCTGGACTACTGCAATATCATTTTTCTACAATTCCTCACCCAACTTTCATGTGAAGCCTGGGAAACCAACATATACTTCAGTAGTCATTTCTACTTTTCTATAACTCTATTTCTTAGGAAGTCTTTTTTTCCCCCTCTCCTTATGTTAAACTTCAATTTCTCTAATTTCTAAGTTTTTCCAGTAGATTATAGAAGTCTTGTTGAGAATGTGATCACTTTTTGGTTGAAATAAATCTATCTTTATTGATCTTCGAATCTCCATGTGCAGTGCTGCACAAAGCTATATTAACAAAAATTCCAGGAGAAAAATGAAAGGGAACCATGGAGTAAAATATGATAGGCAGGGAAAGATGTGATGTTGTGGGAAAACAACCAAACTCAAAATCAGAAGACCTGGTGGGTAATCCCAGGTTTGCCACTGATTTACTAATTTGGAATGCTAACAATCATTGAAGTTTGTTTTTTTTTTCTTAATAATGCCTTCAGTTTTATGAAGTGTTTTATTCACAACAAACTTGAGAGGTAGGAAGCATTATTTTTATTAGTCAAGCACATAGCTTACTATATCATTTCTCCTTTCTGAAACTCATTTTCTTTCTCTGTAGAGATAAAGATGAAATTAGATGATTATTGCTGTGGGAGGAATCTCAGAAGCTATTTAGGTTAACCCTCTGACTCTTATTTTATAATTGAGGAAACTAAGGCACAGAGAAATAAAATGATTTTCTAAAGCTCATACTCACAAGAGTTGCAAATGACAGAGCCAGAATCTGTACCCAGCTCTTCAGATACTTAACTGCTATTTCAGGTTTATCATGTCTCAGCTGTTCATAGGGAAAAAAAATTAACTATAATACTATAAGATAGATCATGTTTCATTTGATATATTATCTCATAAATTATGCTTGAAGACAGGGAGTTGCTCTAGAAAGTTCTTTTTCATTAGGTCAGTTTAGGTTCTTAAATAGGCAACATTATATTGAAATTCTCAATGTAAGATTTACAATTTATAAAAGTGAAAAAATTTCAGAAATAATTCTGGTTACATTATTTGAAATTTCAGTTCTAAGGGCTCATTATGTGGCAGATGATGGCATATGAGTAAAGTGGAATATTACCCCTCAGCTGCATAAGCTTTGCAAATAATCAAACGAAAGTTTTAAAAAAAACCCACACAAGTATTAGGATTCTAATACCGTAGTTTCATTTAGGTATTGAAGAAATTCCTTTGGTGTTAAAGGGAAATAGAAGGATCAGGATAGTGCTAAAGCTGAGTTGAAAAAATCACTTTCACACATATAAGTTGGAGAACATATGGGTAGATAGGAATTTGTCTGAAAAAAATCCAAAAAGTTTTATTGGCTTAAAGGTTCAATAGGACTTAACACTGAGGAACCACAGGCAAAAATAATAATAATAAAGTGATGATTAAAAAGGTTCAAGAGACATAGTTTTTGGGTAATTTAATCATTTTATTAATAAGACTAGCACATTTATCAATAAGAGGATGGTCATTTAGCTGTCTCTCTTTGACCAAAGACCCCTAATGGCAGTGGGCTCACAGTTTATATGCCCTCTGAAGAGTAGGTGTTCTTGAGAGGTGCCAATCAATTCTGATTGATTAACACAATAGGGGGTATGCTATTAGAATGAGGGTCTTGGAGTATATAATTTAGGACACTCAAATCTTGGTCGAAGAGACATCACCTTCCATATTATCTGTCTTGAGAATAGGGAGAGTCAACATTTTCCCAGACCTGTCAGAGGAAATATAATAAGCAGGAATCCAGCCATTAGTCCAAACTTAGAATTTCTTTTACTGTCTGATTAGTAAATCTTTAAGAGAGATGTACCACAGTAGTTGGTTTATGGATGAGGAAGTAGAAAAGGGGAAAAACTCAGGAGGACCTGAGTTCAAATGTGAACTTAGATACTTGACACTTATTAGGGGTGTGACCCTAGGCAAGTCACTTAACCCCACTGCTTAGCAAAAAAGACAAAAACAAATAAAAACCCATACTAACCACGACCCATTTCTCACAGTTTTCAACCCAGTTTATTGGAATAACTTTTCAATAGGGCTTCATTTCCAAATCTTTGTTGAAATTAGTAGGAAAAGATGAACTTTGCAGAATTTTTCTCAACATTAAAATGTTCCAGATTCTTACTCTGTAAATGGTAAGGACAGTCATATTCTTTTCACACTGAACATTTACCTCCTATGGCTATCATTCCTGTTGTAAACTATATGCATATATAAGATGTTCATATGTCCACATGAATATTTTCATATTTATATTAATATTTCCAAATATGAATAGAAAAAGCATGTATATGTGTGTTTGTTTCACAATGTTCTCATGTTGACTAATAAACTGTAATACTTAGAAATACAGAAACATTCTAAAATCTCAATACCTTGGACTTAAATGCTTAATTATGTTTTTGACAATTGATAAATTTTATTCAGCTAGATTGAGAGACAGTTATCCAGCTTTCCAGATAATAATCCAGCTGAAAAAGGGACACAAATTCTTAATTTAGGCTACTTTAATTTTATGAATAGAATATGACAGTAGTCCATTTCCCAGAAGGGGCCATTATTCTATTTCTCTTAGACATCAGTAGGTGAACTTTTAAAGAAGATTTGACATTTTCTTTCTTTTCAAGTCATACTTAGGTTAAAAAAAAATTCCTCCTACATTCTGACTCCAGATATTTAGAGTCAGAGTGAAATTTGGATCACCAAATTATTTTTCACTACCTAAGGTAGCCTTTAAAATGAAGAGTTTATAAATGACTAATTCCTTAACTGCTCTGATTCCTCACACAGCACTTAATTTAAACCATTGTAGGTTCACTGAAAGTTCAATAGACTAGAGGGATCTATTAGTGAGACTTTTTCAGGGATTCTCAGCCTAATTTATGTTCTCTCTATCTTTTCAGCTCCAATTAAAAGTGGAATTGACAAAAAAAAGATTTCTAAGAAAGAGAAGAGTTTTCAGGCTTTAGATTTCAAGTACCTAGGTCATAAGAGACACCAGTTCAAGGTTGTGACATCAGAGTTTGTAAAACAAATTCAACGAATTTTAATTAAGCATTCACTTATACACTCACTTATACTCACTTAATATAAGGCACCATGCCAGATAGTAGGGATGCAAAGAAATAGTGTCTTCCCTCAAGAAATTTATATTTTGGTTGAGACTTAAAACTTATTCAAAGATAAGCTATGGGCCACTAGAAAGATGGTTGATGAACATCTAGAAAAGGAAGCAATGATTTCAAAAAACAGTTATGACTTCTTAAAGAACAGGTCATCCCAGATTCACTTCTTTTCCTTTGTTGATAGGATTAATCACCTAGAAGTAAACAGAGGAGGGGAATGGTGAGAATATAATTTATAGAGATTATAGCAAGACTTTTGATAAAGAGGTACATACTATTCTTCTGGATTTGATGAAAAGACATAGATTAGGTAAAGATATAAATAGCTATGTATTATATGCATGTATAATGGAATGCTCTCCCTCCTCAGCTCTACCTACCAAGTTTCCTGGCTTCCTTTAAGTCCCAATTAAAATTCCATCTTTTACTGGCAGCCTTTTCTAACACCTCTTAATTCTAGAGTCTTTATTGTTTCCTATGTTCTATATATAACTACTCTGTATATATTTGTTTACACATTATGTTTTCCATTAGATTGAAAGCTTCCTGAGGGCAGGGTCTATATCTTTTCCTTCTTTTTGTGACCCAACACTTAGCACAGTGCCTGGCATGTGCAGTTAATAAATTTTTATTGATTGATTGATGAATGGATTTCAAGCTCAATATAAATCAGCAGACTGATATGGAAGCTAAAACAGCTATTGTGATCTTGGGATGCATTAAGAAGGGAGTAGTTTCCAGGAATAGGGAGGTTATAGTCCCATTGAACTGTGCCCTTGTCAGAACTTATTTATAGAATTGTGCTCATATGGGGGCACCACATTTTTAAGAAGAAGGCTGTTGATAAGCTAGAGAGTCTTCAGAGGAAGGCAAACAGGATGGTGAAGGACTTTGACTCCATTTTATGTGAGGATCCCTTGAAGGAACTGATCATGATTAGCTGGGAGAGAACTCATGGGGGACAGGTGTTGCCAAGCAATTGAAGGGCCATCATTGGAGGAAGAAATATAGGACTCATTCTATATGGCCACAAAGTCAGAACCGGATAAAATGAGTAGAATTTGCAAAGAAGCAAATTAAATCTTGATGTCAGGGAAAATTTCTTAAGAATTAGAGCTGTCCCAAAGTTGAATATGGCTTGCCTCTCAAGATACATTGTGTTCTCCACTCCTTGGAAATTTTTAAAAGTAGGAGTAATGCCCCTGTGGGTTGCATGGGGGTGTCGTTGTGTGGCTCAAAAGGAGGCAGAATAAACATCTCTAGCCTTTTCTTTCATCACTCTTCTCCAAGGGAGACTTTCATTTCTGCTAGAAGAGGAAGCAGGGGATTGAGGCTGGAGGCTGCTCTGTTTTCCTCACAGGTGGTACTAAGCTAGAAGTATATATATATATATCTACTTTTTTTTTTTTAGGCAATTGGAGTTAAGTGACTTGCCCAGGGTCACACAGCTAGTGTCAAGTGTTTGGTCTGAGGCCATATTTGAACTCAGGTCCTCCTGACTTCAGGGCCAGTGCTCTATCCACTGCACCACCTAGCTGCCCCTTATATCTACTTTCTTAAATATTATTAGTCTATGAGATAAAACCAAGTTCAGTCTAACTTCTGATCACCTTGTTATTAATGGGGCATGGAGGGGAGTTCCACATCCAAGGCCTGATCCCTTTCCCACCTAATACCAGTTCCATAATGAATACACATAGCAAATAGCAATAAAAACCCATTTATCCAAATCATAGCAAAACAGAAATTAGAGAAGGCATACACAGAAGAATATATTCTAGACAATACAGAGTGAAAGAGTTCTCTCATTGAGAGCAAGATAACTCAGCTCAACCAAGAGAGAGATACAGATTTCACCCAAGAAGAAATCTCTAGAATAGAAAACTGAAGATAGGGACATGATGGAGACTCCCAGCTCCTCTAATGTCTTCCCAGAGTCTTTTTCTTTAGAAACATGAAGTTGGGTTGGCTTCTTCTATCTTTTCTTTTCAAAATTGGAAGCCAGAAGTACCTGAAGTCAGTTGACATTTGAAGAATCCCAATGATTACTGTAGCTTGAAGAGTTCTGAAGAAGGCTGACATAAGCTAGAGCTCTGTAGCTTTCACCAGCTCTACTCTGCCCCTCACACAGTGCAGGGCATTCATCTCCACCAATAAGGAGAGAGTATCACAGTAATGGTCTTTGGAACAGCGGTTATATATACAAAAAAGACTTCTAACAACTCTCATTCACGTCAATTTATAAGGTAATAACTATCAGGCATAAGAAAATCTGGATTCTGCTTTTGTTCCCCCCACAAACTTGCCATGTAAATTTTGGGCTATATGACAATAAGTAAATAAATCAAGTGTAAAGACATATACTCCATTATTGACAACAGAATAAATAGGATTCACCAAAAAAGCTGGCCTTAGTAGATTTCACCTGTTTCTTTTCTGGGTTTCCATGACTAAGGGCTATGCATGTGCTTTAAATCACTAATGACAAGTGGCCTAGTCAGCCTTTTAGGCCCAAGGCTTGGGAAAAACAAGTAATGCCCAAGACAACAAGTTCAGTAGATTTGATTTTGTCCCCTTTTTTGCTGTTCTGAGAACTTATCCATACCTATATCATTGCTTTTATGTAAAAATAAGTTTGACTTTCCCCAAAGCCTATTTAGAGAACTTTTAAAACACAGCTTTTAAGTTCAGGATTGACTATAATAAGTTAAATATTCCTGTAGTTTGGGTAATATGGTGCAAACTAAAAAGGAGCTACACCTGGGGCTGATATTTGTAAGTTAATTTACTTTATCATAGAGTTTGCAGTACAGCTAATTGAGAGCTCAATTCCTCCAATTACTGGCTTAGAAGCCAAAGAATAATTGCACCTTTAAAGAAAAATCACCCTTCTGTTCTTGTGTGATAAATACTTTTGTAATATTTAATACATATGTTCTATATCTGAGTTGTTGAAAACACTCTTTTGTAGATAAAGCAAAAACAAACAAAACTCCATACTACATTGTCCTCTGATTTTTAATTAGATGTTTGAGAAAAGTAGAAAAAAATTTAAAAAGATAAATAGCTATTAAATGAAGAAGGTGGGTGGCCTATAACTGGGGATGACTATATAATTATTCAGTAGGTTTGTGGATATTCTAATATAAGCTTAGATAGTAAATCTTTAACAACAGGTGGATGAGACAAGTAATAAGGAAACCAGGCTATAACTCATTTCCAATATATCTTCAGTTAGTCACATGAAGATAATTAAAATAATCTAATCTAGTTTAATTACTATTAGCAGCTCAAACCCCCCAAAAAGACTCCCAGCCCCTGAAGGTATAGTTAGGCAATATCTATTTAGACTACAGATTTTAAAGCTAAGAAAGACTTTTGAGAGAAATTATCTAGTCCAACCTCTTCCCTTTACAGATGAAGAAATTTTGGTTTAGAAGATTAAGTAACTTGCCCAAGGTCACACATCTACTTGATGGCAGAACTGGGACAAGGACAAAGGTGTTAATATATTAAGGAGAATGGGAATACTCTGGAATAGAACAGGAAACATATGGTGCTTTAAGCAGGGTACAGGAGCAGTCCACTGAGACTTTAGAAAATACTTGAATCAAGTAGAAGTTAATCGTACCACGGTGTCTATAGTATTTAGAGAAGCAAAATATGGAAGGATAAAGCTGATACTTCTTGGGTCACATCATTCCATATGTGGAGGTGAGCAAAACCTATGGTAAAAAATAAGTGGTAGGGATGGAGACAGGTCAGTGGAGTCTGAGAAGACTGTGCTGTAGCTGTGGTGCTTATGCTGTATAAGAAGTGTCCCTCACTGCTTATAACTTACTCATGGTCTCCACTGAGTTGGGATTCTAAAGCCTGTACTCAGTATGCACCAGAATTGGAGGAATGTTCTATGATGAAGCTATTGTTAGGGCCAGCCTAGAAAAGCTAATTTGAGTTGTAGTAACTTAGCTAACTCCCTAGAAAGGAGAACTTTGTAAAGGGCATGAAGCACCTGATGCCAGGTCTCATAATTGCCAGGCCAATAACCTTTATTCTATACCATATTGCCTATTTTCTCTATGAGAAGAAACACAGACACTATTGAAAATGAACTTTCACTCCCTAATCTTTATTATAGAAACAACAAAATTGGAATGGAATGTGACTTGTCCTTTCTTCTTGCACCTCTACTATCTTATATTACTTTTGTACGTGTGTGTGTACATAAATATGTATATATACATATACATTTATGTATGAGTATATTCATATTTTTGTCCAATGTTTGTATGACTATTTTGTTGCCCCCAGGTAGGTTGTGAACTCTTTTAAACAGGTAGAATTCATTGTTTATCATAGTATCCCTAGTGTCTAATACAACGCCTGGAATGTAGTAGGTGCTAATAACAAAAAGTGCTTCCTAATTCACTTATTCTATATTGCGATTCAGCCTTCATGACTTTAAATCCAGAGCCCTTTCCATTATAGCACACTGGTAGTAAACTGATTCAAGGCATAACCACTGTCTAGGGTAGTGGTG
Organism: Phascolarctos cinereus; assembly: GCF_003287225.1. Taxonomy (NCBI): domain Eukaryota; kingdom Metazoa; phylum Chordata; class Mammalia; order Diprotodontia; family Phascolarctidae; genus Phascolarctos; species Phascolarctos cinereus. The sequence continues at coordinate 179,351,697 of NW_027555625.1, forward strand.
CCAAACTCAAATAAAAACAGAGTCCCCATCAGCCATATATTTACTTAGAAAACCAAGATTAATGTTATCTATCTTTTATTATATTTTTATTTATTTCATTAAAAATTTCTCAAATACATTTTTATCTGGTTCATGATACATTCTAGAGTATTGCGTATTAGACACTTCTAATCTATGGTACATCTTGACCAAGCCAGTCACCTGCATAGTTATTTTCAATCATCACAGAACAATTCAGCCTGCCTTAAGATAGGTATTTGGTACTTAATGACTGACTTTGAGTAGTCTGGAAATCAGTAAACACTGACACATAAAAGAAGCTAGTACAAGTATTTATACCAAGAAGGTGTTACTTTCTTATCCACAAGTTTTGTTTTTTTCTGGGAGATGTTAATAATATTTTGATGGTAAATCTCATATACCACTTTTAAAATATAGATTTTTATTTATCTCATTAAACATTTCCTCATTATATTGCTACTTTTTTCACATTCTCTTTTTTAATTTTTGAATTCCAAGTTTTCTTCTGCTCTCCTGTCCCTATCACACCCTTAAAAAGGCAAGCAATATGATATCAATTATACAAAATTATACGTGATTTCGTAAGAAGTTATGCAAAACATATTTCCAAATTAACCATGTTGCAAAAGAAAAAAAAACGTACATGCAAAACAAGAAAAATGAAGTGCAAAAAAAGTATACTTCAATTTGTACTCAGAGCCCATCAGTTCTCCCTCTGTAAGTGGATAGTATTTTTCATCATGGATTCTTTAGAATTGTCTTGGATTATTGTCTTGATCAGAGTAGCTAAGTCTTTCACAGATCATCCTTATAATATTGCTGTAACTACACTTGTCCTCCTGACTTAATTTTGCATCATTTCATTTCATTCTTCCCAGGTTTTTTTTCTGGGGTAGCTATGCATAGAGCCCTAGCCCTGGAGTCAAGAGGATCTGAGTTCAAATCTGATCTCAGGAACTAGCTGTGTGACCCAATAAGTCATTTAACCCTGTTTGCCTCAGTTTCCTCATCTGTAAAATGAGCTGGAGAAGGAAATGGCAAACAACTTTAGTATCCTTGCCAAGAAAACCACAAATGTAGTCATGGAGAGTCAGGTAAGACTGAAATGCCTCAACAGTAACCAGATTTTTCTGAGACCATTCTCCCTCATCATTTCTTATAATACAATAATATATCACAATTTGTTCACCCATTCCCCAATTGATGGGAATCCCCTCAATTTCCATTTCTTTGCCAGCAGAAGCAGAGCTGCTATAAATATTTTTGTACATGTCGGATCTTTCTGTTTTTGTTTTTGGTTTTTGGTTTTTTCTCCCTTCTATTTTTTTGGGGATATAGACCTGGTAGTGGTATTGCTGGATCAAAAGGTATGCAAAGTTTTATACCTTTTGGCATGAGTTCCAAATTGTTCTCCAGAGTGTTGGACTAGTCCATAACGCTACCAATAGTGCATTTTTGTTGTTCAGTAGTTTTCAGTTGTGTTTGAGTAATTGTGACCCCATCTGGGGTTTTCTTAGCAGAGGTACTAGAGTTTTTTGTCATTTCCTTCTTCAGCTCATTTTACAGATGAGGAAACTAAGGCAAACAGGGTTACGTGGCTTGCCCTCTGTTATACAGCTAGTGTCTGAGATCTGATCTGAACGCAAAAACATGTCTTCCTGACTCCAGATTCAGAACTCTATCCACTGCACCACCTAGCTGCCCAACAGTGCATTAGTGTCCCTATTTTTCCACATCCCCTTGGGTCATTTGTCAATTTCTTTTACAGTCATGTTTGCCAATCTGGCAGGTGTTATGTTATATCTCAGAGTTGTTTTAATTTGCATTTCTCTAATCAATTATGATTTAGAGCATGTTTTCATGTGACTTTCAATAACTTTGATTTCTTCTTCTAAAAACTTCCTGTTCATATCCTTTGAACATTTATCAATTGGGGAATAGCTTGTCATACATCACTTTTGAAGTAAATTTTCAAAAGAAGAAATTGATGACTCCTAAAATCTGATTTATGGTATTCATACTTTCAGTTTATAAGCTAAATCATGAATATCCAATGTTGTAAAAACTGGAAATTTTCTTTAAAATTACATATATCCATTTATATATATATAATATAAATATGTATATTTTTAAATGAGACTACCTTAACCATAGTAAGCATGTGTGTGTATGTGTGTGTGTGTGTGTGTGTGTGTGTGTGTGTTTTTCCTTATACCAAATTTACCTCCATGTAACTTTGAGCTAGGTCTCACTCTAAAATGAATTATGTGACAATCCATTATTCAAAAGCCTGGGTTTGGGTTTCCATTTAAGGAATAGAAATATATACACACATACATACATATAAATACATATATGTGTGAATATGTTTGTTTATATCTGTATCAATAGTATGGGCACGAATAGATGAGATCCTGCCCCAGTGTGGAAACTGTGGCTAGAAAGAAGATATAAATGAGAGATGTGAAGGTAGAAAAGACAAGACTTAGTAGCAAACTATAAATATATGGTAAAAGAGAGTGAGAAGTCAAGGTAATATGGTTTTTGGTTCTTCTGTTTCAACTTTTTTTTCAATAGTTTCAAATAAAATAAAGATGATAGCCCAATCCTAAAATTAGAGTTGTTGTTATAATAATAACAATAATAATGTAGCTAACATTTATGTATTGCCTACTGTGTAGGTATTATTATTGGTATCATCATCATCATTGTAATCATCATCCCCACTTTACAAATGAAGAAATTGAAGTTATATGAATTGCCCAACGTCACTCAGCTAGTAAGTGTCTAAGGCTGGATTTGATCTCAGGTTTTCCTGACCCAGTATTTGATATAGGCCTAATGACAATCTAGCAAATTTTAGACATTCTCTGTGATTACTGACTGCCCAAACTACAATGAATGAAAAAATTCTGTTAATCTGTCACCAGCATATTAGCCTGTATCAACATATAAATCCATACAAATTTAATGGACAGAGGGTCAAAAATGCATTTCACAGACATGCCCGTGAAATAAGAGCTCGCTATGGTATCTAAAGAAATTAATTACCATATTCCCCAAATGATTACAAGACAATATCATCAGAGGTTCCTTCAGATTAAATTAAGGTATCTATCATAGAAGTTACACAGAGCATTGGTAAAATTATTTTTTGTGTGGAAGAGATAATGACCTTAATTCAGTAACAAAATTTTGGGAGAAAGTATATGTGATTTCCATCAAACTAGAAGGCAAACTCATTTAGATATGAAAGAGAATTTGGAAATTCAGTTAATGACTTTATTAATACTGGGTTTTGGTTTTTCTTCACCTTAGAGGAGGTGGAGGGAGAAAAGTCAAGGAGAAGAAGTTTATTTTTCTCAAGTTGGTCAATAGAAAGACTCACTATGTATTGTAGCTTATTGGTATTATTTGAAAATGTGGTGGAAGGAATGTTACCTGACTTTAGGAATAGCCATTAAAAGATAGGTACTAGACCCATGATTTTCTTGGTATAGGGAAATCCCAGGGAGGAATCTCTTTGTTCCAATATAGTTTGGAACTTTCTCTGCAAATTAAAGCCCAAGAGAATTCCATAAAAGAGTAAAAGGCCGAAAAACTTGCCCAAGGTCATACCTAATACATATAAAAAATGGGACTTAAACTGAGGTCCTCTTGGCTTTGATGTGAGTTCTCTATCATAATATTTATTTAATCATTCATTATTAAATTAATTTCATTCTAATACTGCTTTGGAATAAGAATCTCAAATTTGCAATCATTCATTAATCCATCAGGGAAAAATACATTTATATAGTTCATAGTTATAACATATTAGATATGCATTGTTCCATTAGAATATAGGATTATAGATCCTATGGAAGGTAGCACTAATGGTTTCTCTATTCTATCAGTAAAGACACTAAAAACTCAGAGAGATTTGCAGATGTACCTGAGGCCACACAGCTAATAAGTGGTGGAAAAAAGGAACCATGCTCTTTCTGCATTAAATCTCTTGGCTCATTTTCATAATAAAATATAGGTTATAGATATTTCACTCTTCCCATCCTTCTTTGAAACTGACTATTCCACACACTTTCATTAATTTGTTGTGTTACTTTCATTAAGCCATTTCATCTTTCTGAGTCTCGGTTTCCCCACCTGTAAAATTAAGGAGATATACTAAAAAAGCTCTAGTCTTTTTACAACTTTGAAGTGATATGATTTTGTGCTTTTTTTCTTTTACTATGATAAAACTCTTATAATGCATATAGAATAATGATGAAGATGATGATTAAACCCTCCAGTAGAGGAAGTTGAAGGGAAATTAAATACAGCATGTATTTGTAGATTCCCATTTCTACTCTGGCTAGAAATAGCCCCAAATTTATTTTCACTGTGAGAAGCTTCAATGGCGCATAACCTACTATTTAGCAAGATTCATAACTGAGACTATATTTAACCACTGCCCAAATGAAAGCAAATCAACAGTACAGTCTAGCACACAATAGAAGTAAATAGGGATTTTTAATCTTTCCCTGATTTATGCACTCACACTTTTGGGAATTGGGGGTTCACAAGAGTCTAGATCAAAGTAGAGGAAGGCAAAGTTATGAACATTTTTTTCTTACTCTAAAAGGGTAATGCAGATAGCCTTATAAATAGTAGTATGCATAGTAGTATGATTTGAGAGAAACCAAGAACCCCCCTTCCCTCACAGCAAAAATAAGGATCTTCAAAACTACCTTCTGAAAACTGTAGATTCTATTGTTGTTATTGAATTATTTCAATAATGTCTGACTCTTCATGACCCCCTTTGGGGTTTTGTTGGCCGCTACTGGAAGGGTTTGCCATTTCCTTCTCTAGCTCACTTTAAAGATGAATTGAGGGGGCAGCTAGGTGGCGCAGTGGATAGAGCCATGTACTTGGAGTCGGGAAGACCCTGAGTTCAAATCCAGCCCCACAAACTTGACACTTACTAGCTGTGTGACCCTGGGCAAGTCACTTAATCCCATTGCCTAGCCCCCCCCCAAAAAAAAAAAGATGAACTGAGGCAAGCAGAATTAAGTGACTTGCCCAGGGTCATACAGTTATTAAATGTCTTGAGGCCATATTTGAACTTGGGAAGATGAGTCTTCCTGACTCCAAACCCAGAAGTCTATCCACTGAGCCACCTAGCAGCCTTTGAGAACTATTACCAGTCATTTACTTTACTTTTTTAAAATTTATTTTTTTTTAAATATTGTCCTCTCTTGTTACTCATCTTTCATTTCAATTCAACAGATGTGTGTTAAGATATTGGGAGAAATGAAGTTAAAACAAAGAAAACAAAAAGAAAACTCCTTCCCTCAAGGAAATTTATATTTTACAGGCAGAATTCAATACGTATTGAAATAAGTAAATAAAATAAAATTCTAGTGGAGAGATACCAGTGATATGTGAGTAGTCCTTAAGTGGGAATGCTTATTGGATCATAGAAACTAAAAAAAGACATTAAAGATCAACTAATTCACCCCTACCATTTCAAATATGAGGAAATTGATTCTCAGATGAGTAAACTGTGGGCCCAAGTATGTATATGCATGTGCATGTGCATATATATATATATGTATATACATGTGTGTGTCTATGTGTATATATTTATATGTACTTATATGTATATGTATGTAGGTAAATGTATGTATATGTGCACATGTGTTTATATACACACAGTTGTGGGGGGAAATGAACAGAATATAATACAATGAGATCACTGAACTCTACCAACTGGCCCAATGATAATACATTATAATAAATATATTTTATAATATAAATAATTAATTGTGTTAATTATATATAATTCAATTATATTAATAAAAAGCAAATATGTATATAAAATAATATAATAAAATGTTCCTCAAAATACCAATCTTCATTATCCAATGATATATGCAAATGATGTCTCCATAAGGCTGACTGGCATATAATCAGCTAATGCCAAATCATCTAAACAGATTTTTCTTGTTAACATATAATGTACACTCTAATCTGGCTTTTATCAATGAAATGTGACTCTAAGTTTCCATGTAGTTTTAGCAAGACAAAAAAAAAGGAAATATTGTCTCATACAGGTAGATATATTTGATTTCTTAAATAGTAACTCCCACTTTTAAGTCTACCCATTTTGGAAATTAAAAGGAATTATTAAAATACAGTATATCTTTAAAAATTCAATGCATGAAGCCCTGAGTTATCGAGAAACTATGCATCTTATCTGTCGAGTTAGAATGTCCTAGTGGTAAGATGTTTAGAAGTACCACCATAAAAATTAATGACAAAGGAAGATGCTATCGTCAGAGGATATGAAACCACTTCTATCACTGAGATGATGATTAATTACTGTTTTGAGAATCTGACAAGATCTGAAAGCTGAATTTCACTTTGTAACAATTAAATGATGCAACTCTAGATAACGAACTAAATAGGTTAAAGAATAATCCTATGTCCAAAATTACACATGACTAAATATTTGTGTTTATTTATCATCAGCATTAAATCAAGGAAGTAACTATCTTCGTTTTTTTAATTTTGCAAATGATTGTGTAGTCATAAGTAGATAAGTTTTCTGGTAATTTATCTCTAATTATATTAAGAGCTCTTAATCTGTATAATAACACAAATTACATTGATTCAATTGCAAACAGATGATGTAATTTCAAATATTCATTGCAATATTATTCTGTTTTCAAAGATACATCTTAAGATACTATTGATTCTCACAATTCTGTTTATTGGAGTTGTTACATTATTCTGTTAAAGATTTCCCAATTACATTAATTTTTTTTTAATTTTGAACTTAAATGCAAAAAGATACATACATGCATATACATAAGAGAACATTTCCGTGTACAGAAAGAGGATTCAATATAAAACCATAAATTTTCATTTTACACTGATTACTTAAAAAAAAAACCCACAACACTTAATGTTTTCAATGCTACCCTGATTTTCTGTGCTTCCAAGTTTTCTTCTGTTCTTTACTGTGCACTTTTTATTTTTTTTCTTCCTCCCCACAATATTCTTCTTCCCTCCCCACAATATTCTCGACAAGTGATCATCCATCTTACTCTTCATGATGACCTAGGAGTAAGAGCCCACTCTTTCCAAAATCACCCTTCCCTACTTGTATATATGTCTAATTGTTACACAGAAGTTTTGCTTAAATTAAGGGCAAGTCTGCCTCTCTGAAATTTAAACACATGTTCCCTAGTTCTACCTTCTGGAAATGAAACAGCATCTCAAAGTCATCTTCAACATGACCATTCTTCAAAGATATGAAGGAAGCTATCACCTTCCCTTCAAGAAAGTCTTTTATTCTCTTAACTAGACAGACTTACTTTATTTTTAAAGCTAGTACTCAAATGGCATGGAATCTTTAGCATCCTATTACTCCTTTTTTACATATAATATTTTCTGTCCTCCTCAAATTCATTGTTGAACAGCACAAGATCTAAGAGAAATACGTGATGCTGTACTAAAGACTTCCAAGATGAAATCTTCACATTAACAACTCTACATTTGGTTCTGGTTTTTCTAGCTCACATTGTCTCTTCTTCTATCCAGGCATACCATGAGGAAATATATTCAATGCTTTGCTGAAATCCAGGTGCACTGTGTCTGAGAACATCCCTGAGGGGAATGGGATAGGGGACAGTAACAAAGCACCACTCTAGTGTCTCCAGTCGTGGTATTCCTACTTCAGTCTCCATAATTTTTCAAGGACGATAAACAATGGCTTAGTAATTACACTTGTTGGTCCTTTCAGTGAACTCAGGATATAATTCATCCAGACCTGGTAATTTGTCTTTTTTCCAGTCAGGTTAAGTTTTGATATTCTCACCATTTTCTCCTGTTGGGTAATGTGATATACGAGGAATATATACATTTCACCATGAATTATTTATGTTGCTATGCACAAAAGTGCGAACATATATATGTAACTATGCCACTTACTAACTGAATGACCTTGGACAAGCCACATGAATTCTCTAAACACTATAAAATACATCTAATAAAAGCTGTCAGCTACAGGCCTAAAATCATGTAACATTTGCTAATGTGCTTTCCAAAGAAAAAAAAAACACACTATGAATATTCATATTATATGAACAACTTCATATTATATCCATATGTTATATTTATAGGGATATTTCATCAATTTAGGAATTTGTGATTTCATTAGTAGTTTCCATGAGTTGCTTTGATCAAAAATATGCCTCACTCAGCAATGACAAGTTTAGCTGGGCTAGTCTTTGGAAAATAGATATATAGTAGTATATCACAGTACTCATCCTTGAATCATTTCCAGCTTGGTAGAACCTGCCAAATCTCATTCATTGGCAGAGCCTCTGAGTCACCAGTCACCTCCATAACCCCAATGAGCCAGAGAATGGATAGAGAACTGGCTTCTGAGATAGGAAGACCTGGGTTCAGGGCCTGCCTTTGATGCGTAATGGCTATTTGATCCTAGGCAAGTTACTTATCATTGAACTAGGCAACTTTCAAATGAATGATAAAGTTTTTATTAATTGCCAACCAAGGGCCAGTGATACTGATAGGTGCTATACAGAGAGAAGTGAGACAGTCCTTGTCCTCAAGGAACTTCCATGCATGATAGAAAATGACAATATGTGTATGTGTGTGTGTATATATGTATATACATATATATATGTGTATATATATACACACACATATACATATATACATATATATGTGTATATATATACACACACATATACATATATACATATATACACATATATACATATATATACACATACATATATATGCATGTATATATATGTGTATATATATACATATATATATATATATATATTGAGAGAGAGAGAGAGAGAGAGAGAGAGAGAGAGAGAGAGAGAGTGAACGAGAACATGTGCACCTGGGAAGGTAGTTTTGTTTTGAGGAGTCACAGGAATGGTGATTGGAGACATTCCACTTTTACTCCCTTTTCAGAAGCAAGAAGTGACTGATTAGTTTGATTTCTGGAGGAGAAGCAGAAAACAAGTGTGTGTGTGTGTGTGTGTGTGTGTGTGTGTGTGTGTGTGTGTGTGTGTGTGTGTGTGTATGGAGTCACCTGTACATGTGGTGGTGGTGGGACAAAAGGAAAAATTACTATATAGATAGATGTTTAGCTTTGCTGAAACTATCTAGGTGTAAGTCCTTAGATGGATTTGTGCTTATTCACCAATTAAAACAGTTTAATACCCAACAGAATTCCAAAGGCAAATGGATTAATTCCCCAGAGTCTTGGACTCTGGAAGTCTGATAACAGAGTATTATTCCAAATGGAGAGAGGTAATCAAGGGCATGGCAAATGCAAGATGTGCCAGGTGAGTGGATGTGAAACAATCATTTGGTGCCAGCAATATATAGTGGGTTAGGTACTCACCTACTTACTAGTCACTCACTGGTCATTCAGGGAGCTCAGCCACAGGGACTGGAATGATGTTAGTTGCAGAGGAATTGTATATACCTGTATTGGTAGAGTTTTCTCACTGGAATTTCTCTATACAAATGAATTCATAGTTTCTCATCCAATAAATAAAATGAATAACAGAAGTAAAATATTGTTTGACCTATTATATGTAAATATTTATATGTGAAAGTATCCAGACTGTATATTTCAAAGACTCAAAAGGTCCTGTGATTTTTTTTTTATTTTTTTAGTGTAGAGAATCCCTAACTGGGAAACATCCTTCCCCAAAGCGGATTCAAATGCATCTTAGTAACATGAAACATAGAAAATAACACTGATCTGGAGTCAGAATATATACATGTGTTCAAGTCCTTGCCCTTTTGTCCACCACTTTCATGACCCTGGACAAGGGTCTCTTGTCTCTTTTTCTATCTTTCTCAGATCACAAGCAGAAACTCAGTTATTTGCAAAAATAACGGACTGGCCTTGTCCAAAACTCAAGGCAATTTATTTTCATGTTTGCAGCGATCTATGGTAGACCTTCCATTGATGAATACCCTCCATACCTTCTCAACCTGCTGGCTTCTGTCCATATTTTCTTATGAATCCTTTACCTAGGAGGCATTTTCTACATCCATTTTGTTTTTCAGGCATGGATGGTTGGATCAGTCTATTCAGCATTATTGTGGATTTCCCTAATTCTCATTATATAATTTATAAAGTGATGGGTGAGAACATAAACATTTTAACAACCTTTGCATCAACAAGAAATATTTCATACATATGGTCCTTAGGAAGCAGATCCTTCAATATCCTGGACAACACTTTTGGCGATCATGCCTACATATTGGTAAGTTCTCTTTGTTCAGTGATCTACAGGGAAACATTCAGAGAAGTTTAAAAACTATTAGGATGCAGATAAACAGCATAAACCAATTCCTATTGGAGTAGAAAGCAGTTATTTTTCCCTCAGCTTAACTCATCAAAGAAAATTTATCAAAACCTAAATGTCTCACAAGTACTTTCTAATGAATTTCATTTATTTGTTTATTATGCTTACCAGAAGGGCAAGTAACTTTCCATTTGCATTATAAATAAAACTCCTGTGAATTGACATTTCAGTTGGTTTTACATGTCCCAGATCTGTCATTCAAAAAAGAAAATTCAGAACACTCCCTACAACTCTAAAGTTCAGATGATCCTACCACTCTCTCTTTTTAATTTTTTCTTCTGCCTCACTTTTGACTACTCACTCAACCTCCTTCCTATAAAACATTTATAAATTCAGAATACCTTTAAGAAAAAAATGTATTACTTTTTAATTCTCTTTAAATTCTCCATTTAATCAGTTTGCAAAGGAGCAGACTTCTTCCTAAGAATGGTTTGTGTACCACACACAATAGAATCCTATCACAGTACACAGGTAAACTCATATTTCTGACAGAGGAAACACCATGAAAGTGAGGGAAAAGAAGAAGGAAAACATGTTAGGTAACTTTGCTGAGGTTATGTCAGTTTTGGAGGATAAAGAAGGCAATGCTTTAATAAACAGAAATGTCTCACACTAGAGTAGATTGCTTAGAAAATTAGTGAAAGTCCTCATCAGAAGCAGTAATTTAATGGAAATGAGGTGAGCAGCCATTAGAGATATTTCAGAAGCAACATCTATTTTGGCACAGTTTGGACAAATGAACCCTGAAACCCCTTCCTGAATTGAGATTCTGCATTTTTTTGATTTGGTGTCCTATGAAGTTTGAAGGAAAGGGAAGGAGGAAAGGTGGGAAGGAGAGAAATAATACAAATCTGTCACCAGTAGAATTGTAGCTTCAAAAGATTTTGAAACTTTTGATTCAAACACCTAAAAAAAATAATTTGAACAGACAAGCAATAAGGTACCTTTGAAGAGGCACCATTGAAAACGACTAAAGAGTTGACCTCAGAGTTAAGAAGAATTACATTCAAGTCCTGTCTCTAATATATGCTGGCCATGTGACCCTAGAAAAGTCCAATTAACTAGTAAGTGCCCTCATGTAATTCTGGTGTTAAATTGTAGAGGTGGTCTGTAGTTATATTGAGAGTAGTATTTCTTCATAGGGAACTCTTTTCCCTGATGAAATTAAAGATTTTTGTTTGTTTCTTTAATTAATGAAATTCTAGTATTCTAAGCTGTATAATCTTATCAATGAGTGATTAGACATCATTAAACCCACTCCACCTTGGAAAACCTCCATATTTTTCATGAAAACTATTGCTTCATTCAATTGTATGTTTTATTTCATCCTGTAAACAAGTATAGACTTTCACTTTTCTGCCCAGACAGATCATGAAATCAAAGAAAGTATAATGTCAAATGTATAAGAAAAATGAAAAACTCAATGAAACCTCAATTATAGTTATTCCTGTAATCTATCCTATTCAAAGTGGAAAAAAAACAGAAATAATGATAATTAATAATGGACTTAAAATAGAACAAGCCACATAACTTCTGTGTCAGAAGGATTCAAATGTCAGGAAATATCTATGTATATGGAGGATTATTTGTTACATCTTGAAACTCGTAGACCCAATCAATTCTATCTGTGTTGGTCCTAATATGAGTATGTCCATTGTGTTATATTCAACTCCCTGCACAAGCATTTAGTTCATGCAATTCAAAGAAGAAAAATAGGAGAAAATTTTTTTTTCTGGGAGGTGGGGATTATAATAGACCTTATGGAAAATCAATATACTCACTCATGAGCAAACCTCTTCCCATAGTACTGTACAGACCATAATTTATTAAGTGCTTACATAATAAGAGAAGACCTGTAGAAGGCATTGCCTTTTTTAGTTTCACAGGGAGTGGTTCCTCCTAAAATTCCATGTTCCTCTAGAAAGATAAAGGCCCCTAACCTTTTACAAGAGAAATCCTTCTCTCTCATGGACTCCATACACTCATTGCAGAGGAAGAGTGTATTGGAAGAAGACATGATTTTCATTTCATAGATCAGGGCCAAGTCCTTTGTTGTCCTCACATCTCAGTCTACAATTCCTAATAGACTTTTGACTTCCCAAAAGTATGTCCAGAGATAAGAAACTTGCCATTCATCTCATGGGAGGTAGAGAGGAGTCTTCTTTGCTGACAACAGATTTAAACTGGGTGGTTCCAAAGCCTTATGTTTTTTTTTTCTTCTTTAAGAAATTAGGGCAGCTAGATAGTACAGTGGAAAAAGCACCAGGCTTGAAATCAGGAAGACTCATCTTTGTGAGTTCAAATCTGGCTTTAGACACTTAATAGCTGTGTGACCATAAGAAAGTCACTTAATCCTATTTGCCTCAGTTTCCTCATCTATAAAAAAAATGGAGAAAGAAATGGCCAACCACTCCAATATCTTTGAGATTAAGAAAACCTCAAATTGGATCATAATGAGTCGGACACAACTAAACAACAAACAACAATGTCCTGCACCAGAGAGACTTGATTTCACATTTAATAGAGGTAAAAATAAATTAATCTAAGGAGTTGACAAAATAATCTCTCTGTATCCTAATATTTTCCTAAATCACAGAGGATATCTCTGAAGGTGATTACCCAAGTTTCCTTATGCTACTTCCCATTCATCTAGGATAGACTAACTGGAAGGGGGAAAACATACTCTACTCCAGTGATTTCATCAGTCAAATAAGGGAAAGAAAGAAAAGTAGAAACATCTGCCAAATATTTATAACAGGTAGATGTTTCATGTGATCAAACTTTTAGCTTTAAAATCTCATGAAGTTATGGTTCTACAAGCTGGTCAAAAGCTACACCTAAGGATATGACTTATTACATAATTCATCAACCTTTGCTTAATAAAATTCTTTATCTTACCTTTTTATATGATATAATAAACAGACCATTAGGACTGGAGCCAGAAGAACTGGATTCAAATCCTGCCCCAGAAATCTACATTATTTTAAGCATCATTTAACCTCTCTGGAACTCAGTTCCTCTTCTTTAAATGGGCATAATAATATGTGCCTGTCCTGTCTCAGGGCTATTGTGAAAAAAATGTTTCTTAAAGTGCTACATAAATGTTAGTGATCACTATACATCTTTGGTCTTATTTATACTTATTATGGAAACGTTTCATGGTGAACTATTTGTTTTTAAAGTAACAAAACCATGTGGGCATACAAAAATATATTTATTTTCATCAGTATTGGGGACTGCTTTGCACTAATGCAGATCAATGCATTAATAATTTAACAGCTAAATGTGAGGGAGATGCCTGGGGCACATAGAGACAAAATGATTTGAATAGGGTCACACAGATAATAAGTTATCTGAAGCAGTATTTGAACCCAGGTCTTCCAGGAATCCATTCCAATACTCTATGGACTACTCAGTTCTTCATCTACATAGGTAAACTATGTTTCTTTGTAAATTAGAGTTAATACCATACCATTGAATATAAAGTCATACCAACTTGAAAACAGAATCTGCCCATTTTCATATGTGGTATGTCTAATAGATTTGCCTTCAAAATTAAATAAATGTATCATCTATATCCTGAGTCTGTTTTATGCTTTTAAAATTGCTATACTATTCTAGTCTATTGAAATTGACTAATATTGTTAAATAGCATCATGCAATCCACAAGAATGTCAAAGATGGAAGAGACTTTAGAGGTTACTGGCTCTAATGCCAACTAGAAGAATGCTTATAAATTTTAGGTGAGGGCAATGATTTGGATCCTACCTTCATACATTTATTCAGTTTGTGCGGTATTTGGAGAGCACACAAGTTGCACAAAACGTGACCTTTTCAGAATATTATAGAACTTTCTTTTTATACTCTCTGAAATGCTGGAACAGCTTTAGACATCTGTATGTAGGAGTACAGTTCTTCCATAATACAACTTCTAAGATGCTTGAGGGCAATGATTTTTTTTTAGTTGACTTATATCTTAGATTTTAGAGAATTCTTGAACCTCTTAATAGTGTGTCATTCTTTTGTTCAAAGTATAAATTGTAGTTATTATGTCACCTTGGACGATTTAGAAATCCAGTAAAGCTGTTCACCAGAGATTTGAACTTTGATGAACAAGTTTCTCTAGGGTTTCAGGGAAGACCTAACAAATTCCTTGCTATTTGCTCATTATGATTAGAATTGTTGTGGGGTGAGACTGAGTGCTGTCAACTATAATTTATTTTTAGGGACTTTGTTCTAAGAAGGACAAAGCAGAAAGCAACTTTTGTGAAATAGGCAGAAAATGTGGTTCCGTAAAATACCTTGCTTTTGGTTTCAAGGTAGTCTGCGCCTCAGATTTGTCTTTTTGATGTTTGAGAACCATTCCTTTAGTCCTTGTAGCCCTTCACAACTTCAACTTTATGATGGAAGTGTAACTTTTTTTTTAAATGTACAAAGCTCTGTTCTCATTCCATCTTTGAAGATTCTGTTAGACTACTTGGGATTCTCTAATAAAGTGCCAAAGAGTGCAACTTGTAGTTATTATTTGCCAACGTCTAGATAAATGAATAAAGTTTTATTATCAGTGATATAAAGCATGGGAAATGTATTTTGGAAAGGGAATATTTTTAAGTATGTAAATAATGTGTAAATATCTGAATTTGTTGGAAATGAGATTCTATTTCCTGACTTCTTGCTCGTTGTGAGGTTGACATGCATTATGACAGATGGATTAGAATAGACTTTTTTTTTTTAAATCATGCATTCTCAGAATGTTGTCAAGAAAATACATAGTCTAATGTGCTATGCAGTGATATAAGCAATGCTGCCTGGCTCCCATGGGAGTAATAAACTATGTTGCCAACATATCAATGTCTGCAAATATGTTAGAAGCAGTGGGATATTAGAAATGTGTCTTTATCTATAATAGAATCTGACTTACTGTTGTTCATAAACATAGACATGTACTCTTCCCTGCAGCCTCTCATGTATAACCTTTAGACTTTCTGTTCTAGTTATATCCTATCCATACTTTGGGAAGGGAAACCTTTTCTTAAAACATCTCTTTGTTTGTTACACATTCAGGCTACAGTACAGACTCAGAATAAAACAAGGAAAAGCTATCTTCAATACATCTTGTCGGGGTTATGAGTAGAGTTTAGGGAGTTGAAGATATATTGAAAAGGAGTCCACATTATATTCAAATGGACACATTGCCCCAGTGGTTGAAGGAATACACACATTCCCTAATCCCAAGCTAAGGAAGAAGGAAAAATAGCAAACACTAATCCTGATCTGCTCAGTTCTGAAGAAAAGCTTTTGACTGTTGTATTTATCTCATTTAAAGATGTAGAAAAAGGCAGTGAGGAGACAGCTGTGTTTATCTCATTAACGCACATGGAGGAGGCAGTGAACACCACAGGGGTGTGGGGGGGAGAAACATTTTTACGCTGTCATCACTGACTATACTTGTCCAGCTGTGTAGGAATTTTGCAATGATGTCAAAATTGAGCTGGAAAAAATGAGTAGTATATAGCTTCCCCCTCACCCTCATATAAATCTACATAATTCTGCTTTGGCACTTTTCATCTTTATCACTGAAAAGCTCATACTAGGTTGCATCTCACATTGTGAAATGAAGAAGAAATGGTCACAAATGATAGAAAAATTTTCATGGTATTGCAAAATGATTGCCCTGTTGTCTGCTGACATGACTGGAAAATGCTCTAAATTTCTTGAACTTATTAAAAATATTTTAGATAGTTTATTTCTTTAAAATTAATCTCATTCTTCTAAAATAAATTACACGCTAGTGAGACATTGAACGATAATTCAATCAAAGAAAGTAAAATGTGAAAACTTTATAGTTTTGCTGACTTAATGAGTCGGCATCAGTCAATACAAACATACTCATATATAGGCATGTACATACATGTGTCACATATACATACATGTGTGCATATATGCACATATACATACACACAATATCTTCCTACATTTGTCCTTGAATTCAGATTGAAATTGTTTTGTTTTGTTTTTCTTGTAGCTTCTTGACCTGAAAGAAAAATCTGTGGGCTACTTTTGCATTTACAAAAGAACTATCCAATAACTCTTCTACTTCTAAACCAATTGATATGTAGCTTTATCAACTCATAACCTTACTTCCCTGCATAGAATCACTTTTTATTGGTGAAAGTCACCTTACTATAACTTGCTTGTGTACATATACAGCTTCTATAGAACTCTTACCACAGAGAAATCTTTATTATTCAGCAAATACCTCAAGAAGTCTATTTCAAGAATCTCTCTAATAATATATGAAACATGGGTTTCTACATAAAAATGTTCATCTAATGTGATATATTGATAGAGTTGTGGACATGGATTCAGGGACCCAGCTCTTACCCTTATTAGCTTTATGCTGTAAGCTAGTCATTCATTTCCTAGAATCCTCATTTTTCCTTTCAGTAAAATATACTAAATATCTGTAGCCCTCACTTCACAAAGTTGTTGTCAGACTTGAAATTTTTTATTAACTTTATTTATTAACTTTAAAATTTATTAACTTTATAATACTGCAGTCATTGAATTATGCAAATAGAGATGAAACTTACTTCAAATATCATCTAGGTCAACTCCTCTCATTTAGAAAACTAAAGCCCAAGAGTTTAATGACCTTCCTACGGTCAAATATGTAGTAAACATCAGAGGTTAAATTTTAACTCAGATACTCTATTCCAGATAGTATTCTGTTTCTTCTCTAAAAATGCATAAATATCAGTTATTATTATTTCCATTGTTGACTGATGATATGTCAAAACAATCTAGAATACCAAAAGATCTGTAATTTCATCAGCGTGAGAATTCTCAATAAAGTGATTCTTTCCACAAAAGCGGATTACAATTTATAAGTGACTACGTCATTTCTGGAGGCTGACAAGTTAAATTACAAGGTTAGATTTGAACATTTGAGACTTCTTGACTTCTTGAGATTCCAAATTCTGTTTGCTATGCCACATTGACTCTACAAAAGGTTTCTTCATTATTGATTGAGAAAGTTTCAAGAGATAGAATATTCTGTTATAGGATATCTCAGAGAAGCTCCTACAAGTAGGTGGTGGGGGTAGGATGAGAAGAGGAACAATAAAGTTAGCCTAGTACAGGTGAAGGAAAAAAAATGGCCCCAATATTACCATGAAAAAGAGAAGGTAGCTACTCTCAATTTGAATGAAGCTAAATTCTTGTATTTCTAAATGCTTTATGGAAGTTGGCTTAAAGCTTTGCTCTTTGGTTCCTTTCCACATCACTGGCAAAATTATTGCTTTGGCAGAAGGTGGTGCCTAATAGCTTTTATTGCCATTTATTGCCATGAAATTTATGTTAAAGTTCTCAGACTCTCTCCATCGTGCCAACAGTTGCTAGCAGTTGATCAGAATTCATCAACCCAGTAATCTGAGGTGTTATTTCTTTCCCCTCACCAATCTATATTGCTTTAATGTCACCTTATAATAATGCATTTTAATTTCTGGAATTTCCAGATGGAATTTGAGGGGCTTGTTTATGTGACTTCATTTAATTGGGTTGTAATGATAATAAAATTCTATGACTGTGCCTCATAAGGAAGGCACATATTTTGAAGCAAAAAAACCCCCTACAAAGTCATAGAATATTATAACTTGATCAATCCTTTGGGATCATCTATTACAACCTGGTCATTTTATGGATGGAAAGAAAAATCTTCAATCTCAGGGAAATGGTAACGGCACCATAAGGATGGAGAAAATTAAATATTGTCCTGATTTTAAAAAATGTATATGGGGAAGCTGGGGATAGGGAGAGAGTCTACAAACTAATGCCTATGAGCATGACTTTGCTTCCTGAGAAAATTCTACAACAGATCATTAAAGTAATTAAAGAACATCTAGAAAAGAGAGCAAAGAATACAGAGTCAGCATCATTTCATCAAGAACAAATAAAGAAAATCTCATTATATTTTTCAAAAAGGTTTACTAGACTGGCAGATGAAGCAGAATGTTGTAGAAATAGTTCATGTGTATGCACATTAAATTTTATTCTATTTTTGATGAATATTGTTTTTACATCATTTTCATTTCTGAATAATTCTCTTCCCCATCTCCTACACAGTGAGTCATTCCTCCATAATAAAGGGTTTTTTTTAATGAGAAAATAGTTCAGCAGAACTAACCAAGTCATTGACTATGTCTGAGTACATATAAATATGTATATGTGTACATATATACTATATGTATATTATATATATAATGTATATTTTAGCAAAATATTAGACAAAGCATCTCATACCATTCTTATAGAAAGATGGACAGTTGTGGATAAGACAGTGATTGAATGACTATACTCAAAGGAAGTCATTTATGATGCAATGTTAATGTGAGAGGAGATCTCTAGTACAGTGTCCTAGGGATCTGTACTTAGACATGTATTATTTCACATTTTTATCAATGCCTTGTATAAAAGATAGGTGGCAAATTCCTCATATTTTCTCATGATGTGAAGCTGAGAGGGTAGCTAAAACATTAGATGACAGAGTCCAGATCAAAAGGAAACACACACACACACCCCAACCTAATGAAAACCCAGAACAATGGGAAGAATCCGATAAGATAAAATTCAGTGGAGCTATACAAAGTCTTGCACTTTGATTCAAGAGAAAAAAAAAGCTTAAATGGTAAGGAGGAAAAAGTCATAGTTAATTAGTCTATATAGAAAGGTTTTGAGAATTTGAGAATTTTGAGTACTCTGTTCAATATGAATCTTCAGTGTGATATCACAGCAAAAAAGCTCATGTGATCTTGGGCATTTTAAAAGATTCATAGCATCAAGAAATAAGATAATATTCCCTTTATGGGCTAATAAGAACATACCTGAAGTCGTGTCTTTAGTTCTAAGAGCCGCAATTTAAGAAACCCTTCGACAAGTTAGAGACAATCCAGAGGAAGGCAATCACAATGGTAAAGAGATATTGTGTCTGTCTGCCTATTTTCAAGGGCAATTTAAATCACTAATTTTAATATGTTGTTTAGTAATTTTTTAGTCATGTCTGACTCTTCATGAACCCATTTGGGGTTTCCTTGGCAAAGAAAGTGGATTTAGCATTTCCTTCTCCAGCTCATTTTATACATGAGTAAACAGGTCAATGGGGTTAAGTGACTTGCCCAGCATCACACAGCTAGTATCTGAGGCCAGATTTGAACTCAAGATGAGTCTTCCTGTCTCCAGCCCCAGCACTCTAGGTGCACCACAATTTTTATCTAGCATATCTAAAAAGATATTTTTTCAAATTTTAAAGTTGTTAGTCACAGTCAATAGAAATGAAGGTTTAGGTACATCACTTAATAGAAGTAAAACCTTGAGATTTCCCTCCTATTCTTAGGAAACATCATTGTCATAGGCCAATAGTATGTTGAGCTAGAAATATCTTGTCCATCCCTTTGTTTTGTTGTTGTTGTTGTTTTGTTTTGTTTGTTTTTCAGACAACAATGAACCAGAGAAAGAAATTCACTCAGCTAGTTTTGGATGGCAAAGCTGGGACTTCAGAATAGAATACTTTTCATCCTTAGAGTAGAGAACAAACAAACAAAACAAAGAAACAAAAACTTATTCCCTCTCTCCTTATTGTTGTCATTTATTTTAAAAAGTAGAGCCACTTTAAAATATAAAGCATATCTAAGATATGTAAGAAATCACATTTTAAAACTTCCAGTAGAATTTACAGTTGATTTGCATAATGGATGCAGTGACTATAAGTAGATCATCTGAGAGGCAATCAGTGTTACAATACAATTTAAGGATATAGAGTATACACAAGTCATTCCCTTGAAAATATGAATAAAAATTGGAATGACCACTCAGTTATACTCTATCTCAGAATTTCAGGTAATATTTAAAAATTCCAATAAACACATATTTCCATGTAAAATGTATAGAATTTTTTCTTAATATTTTTGTTCTAGAGTTTGCTCATATTTCACTATCATGAATAATATAGCAAAAAGTCTGCATAGGTATGATGCCTATAATGTTTTTATGACTGTTTTTCTGTCTTCCCTTCTCTGAGGGTTATTTTACAATATAAGACCCTAATTACTAACATAAAAGTCCAGGTATACAGTTTCAAGCCAAAGCAAATATTCACCATAAATGGATTCTCCAAGCTCCCTTAATTATTAGCTAATACACAGTTTTATTAATAATACCTTCCATCTGTTTGATGTTCAGCATGATTCAGCTGCAGGTGGTAGCAAAGCTGTTAAGGCATGCATGTATTGAGATTTCAGTAGCATTAAAAAATTAGAAATTTCTTAAACTTCTTCATGTTCAGATAGATGACTAAGTGAGAGGGAATATAAAATGTCTGCTAGTCACAAACAAGGTACCATTTTTTCTCCAGTGAAAAACACTATCTCCAATTAAGTATATTAAGATTCACTATTTAGGAAGAGGGTTGATGAATGTTTGATTTTGTAATTATTCAAGTGACTTGAATAACTATGAATGGTTTGCTGGTGGGTAGAACCGGAGAGCAACAAGAGAGATCTTCACTTCACTGCTCTGCTCATATCTTGAAAAGTCCCCTTCTATTGCCCACCAGATAAATTTCATTGTATAGACATTCAAGGTCTTTCACATTACAGCATAACACCACTTTTCCAGTTTGATTTCATAATGTGTACCAGCCAGACAAGACGTTTTACCTTATATTTACATGGTTCACCTTCCTCTTCCCCCTTTAGCTTTTACTTTCTGCCTCAGCCTTTAAAGCCAATTACAAATGCTACCTCTTCCATGACTCCCACCTTTTATCCTTCCAGTAATTAGTAACATTCTTGCTCAGACTGATACTTCACATGTTTACAGCAAAATAGTGTGCTGTGAGTTAACTATTTCTTGTTACACTATAAGAACCATGAGTGGTGACCTCATGTCTTATGGTCCTTAGTTCCTAATACAGTGTTCTACATGCAGAAGGTTCTTAATACATGTTTATTGAATGAATGAGACAAAGCATTAATTTACATTGTTGAGAATGTTTCTTGAAGAGGTCAACTTTTGGCATGAAAGTGTGAATAAATAACTTCTTATAATGAAAGTTATTAATATTCAAACAGTTTCTCCAGTAAAATAATCTATTCTCTAGTTTAGGATATAAATGAGGGGTTAAAATTAGAAAATTATAGCCTATATGTAAATATTTGATTCAAAATCAACACTTTTCTTTTTCCATTTGAAATTGCTCCAGAGCAAACAATATCCCATCCTTTTACTCCCATTTCTTACTCAAGCATCACTCCTGCAGTGATTACACTTGCTTTCTTTCACCATCTTGAATCCCTGACAAAGGAGTTCAGCTCTACGTTGTCCTCTTCTCAAATCCCCTGCACTTTATTCTGTCAAAGATCTTGTCCTTCTAAATCCCAATCTTGAATTACTCCCACCATCTACTTACTGCCTTTGCTTTTACTCATGGGCTGGTGAACAAAGCTGGAGAAAATGATGAAATTTTTCTGACTGGGTCCACTTAAAGTTTATGTAACATAATTTCAATGAGGCCCTCACTATGGCAAAGCATTCCTTCACTATCCTATTCACAATAGGATTTTTTCCAAACCTTTTCATCCATTCTCAAACCTCCCACAGCAGCCACCCATGGAAATTCCCTCAACTGAGAACCTTAACTCATTTTTTTTCTGGAAAAAAAAATTAGCCATTGGCTGAGAGTTCCCTTTCCTCCTCTGTTTCTAATCTCATATCACTCAAAAGCCTTCTGTCACTATCTCCTCCTTCACTCCTCTTTCATATAAAGAAATGGCCCTCTTTGTCAATGCAAACTCCTCTACATTCTCGTCATCTCACTCCATCCGTTTTCTCTAGAAAATTGACCCATTTCTCATCCCTACTACAATGTTAATTTCCCAAGACTCCCTGTCTACGGGCTGCTTCCCTACTGCCTGAAAAATACATGTTTTCCCCATTCTCAAAAAATCTTCTTTTATTCTCTCTATTCCTGCTAGATATCCTTTCATAATCTCCATTTGTGGCTAAACTCCTTAAGAGTCTATAATAATCCTCTCATAACCCTTCATAGCCCTTCCTCTCATTTTCTTCTTAACTCTCTATAGCATGCTTTCCCAACTCATCCTTCAACAACAACAACAACAAAACATTTTCTTCAAAGTTATAATGATCATAATGGACAAATATAATAGCCTTTTCTACTCATTTTTTTTTACTTTTCTTCAACTTTTGACACCATCCATTACCCTTTTTTCTTTGATATTTTTTTTTTCTCTAGGTATTCATGATACTTTGCTCTTCCTAGTCCTGCTCCTACCTGCTGACCAGTTCTTCTCTATTTTCTTTACTTCATCTGTATCATGATTATTCATAGTAAGGATACCCCAAGGCTCTTTCCTGAGACTTTTATTCTCTTTCTAAACTATTCCGCTTAGTGATCTCATTGGCTCCCATGGTTTCAATTACTATCTGACACCCAGATGACTGTCAGACCTACTTGTTAATTGCTAACATTTCTGCTAATCTTCACTCTCAAATCTCCAACTGCCTTTTAGACATCTTGATCCAGGTATCTTTTAAACTGAGCCTACTATCTTTCCTCCCCCCAAAAATAAAAAATTCCTTTTTTCTTAATTTCCTTATTACTGGATCACCATCCCAGTTACTGGGTCTTTGCAAACTGTGTGTCATTTTTGATTCCTTATTCTCTTTCACACATACACAAACACACACATACACACTCAATTTGTGGTCAAATCCAGTAGTTTCTGCTTTCATAACATCTCTTGTATATACTCCCTTCACTCCTGCCAGCTTGGTAATAGGGTGGGAAACCTGCAGCCTCCAGGCCACATGTGACCCTCTAAGTCCTCATGTGAGGGCCTTCAACTGACCCCCTGGTTTAGTCCTTCATTACTTCATAATTGGACTATTGCAATAGTCTACTGCTTGGTCTTCCGGTCTGAAGAATCTGCCCATTCCAATGTTTCTACCACTGAGCTGTCAAATTGGTCTTCCCAAAACACAGGTTTGATAATATTACCCTATTCAATAAACTCCAGTAGTTCCTTATTACTTTCAGGATAAACTATAAAATCCTCTGCTTGACTTTCTAACCCTTCATAATCTAGCCTCAACCTACCTTTCTACTTTTTATACCTTGCATCCCATCCATGTATTTTGTAATCCATTGACACTTGGCTCCTTGCTTTTCCTTACAAAATATTTTATTTCCTGACCACTAGCTGTCTCCCATACTTGATTTTCTTTCCCTCCTCATCTCCATCTCTTGCCTTCCCTGGTTTCCTTATATCTCAGCTCAAGTCCCTCCTTCTGAAAGAAGCCTTTCCAACTTCCTCTATCTCCTTTGAGGTCCAATTTATACTATGTATATATCTGGAAGTATATATGTGTGCATACGTATATAATGTATATTCACATATATGCATATATGCACATATATCCATATATGTATGTATATACGTGTGTGTGTGTGTATATAATTTGTGGGAAGTTAGGTGGTCCAGTGGATAGATTGCCAGGCCTGGAGTTAGGAAGACTCATCTTCCTGAGTTCAAATCTGGCCTCAGGCACTTAAGTTGTAAGATCTAGGCAAGTTACTTAACTCTATTGCCTCAGTTTCTTCATCAATAAAAAAACAAGCTAGAGAATGAAATGCCAAACCACTGCAGTATCTCTGCCAAGAAAACCCCAAATGGGGTCACAAAGAGTTTTGGACATGGCTGAAAAATTATTGAAATATAATTTGTACATGGCTGTTTGAATACTTTCTCCCGAATTAGACTGAGCTCCTTAAAAGAAGGGATTATTATGTTTTAAACTTTTCTTTCTATCCTCAGAATTTAGCATAGTGTCTGTGACACATAGCAGGTAATAAACAAATGCTGGTTGACTGACTGACCATTAATTGAACCTCCATATTGAAGTGAGGAGGGGATAGAAATTGTCATGGTAGTTATATTATTAAAATGCAAATTTATGCTTAGTAGGGGTGGCTTTATGCTGTATGTCTTTTTTTTTGGCTAGATAATGGGATTAAGTGACTTGTTCAGGGTCACACAGCTAGTAAGTGTTATGTGTCTAAAAATGGATTTGAACTCATGTCCTCCTGAATCCAGGGCCGGTCCTCTTTTTTTTTTTTTAAGAAGGAGTTCAACAGCAGATCACAGATTAAATACTTCTACTTTTGTTAATTTCAGAAAGGCAGGTTAATAGAATGGCTTAGAGTTAAGAAGAACTGGACTTTTGGTTTCTGGTTTTGACATTAACTGCCTGTTGTGACAAAAGGGCAAGTCACTCATCTTTCATTGCCCCAGACAACTCTTTAAAGGGCCAAATTATGAAAGGCCACCTTGCTATGTTGGTGGAGAGAAATATCTACCACAGTATTCACAGAATGACTTAATAGACTCAGTTCACTGAGTAACATAGGGTTAACAACTGATTTAACAAGAGTCCCTCTGCAAGAGTCAGAGGTGAATTTGGACCAAATTTCTTTTAACTGCTAGCTAGCACCCTATTCATGATGCTGTATACCTCTAGAGTTGATGCATATGAGGTTGTTCTGCTTATCTCTCTGAATAAGTGTCTCAGTATAGAAGATTAGAGGTTCTACAAACATTAATTGTCTCCTCTTTGCTAGGCTTTGTACCTGGAGCTGGGCAAACAAAATAAAAATGAGCAAACAACAACAAAAACAAACCACCCTTCTTTCAAGGAGTTTACGTTTTATTGGATATAATTTGCACAAGAGAATGTAAAAACAAAGTGACAGGTAATTTCAAGAGGGAGAAAGTGATTATAACTGGACTAATCAGGAAAAATCTAGTACAAGGTGTCCCAGAAATCTCAATGTAGTTTTAAGCTATTAAAGTTTAAATTGCAGTGCATTTGCATTTTTAGAATATTTAAGCTATTAAAGCTTAAAACTTCATTAAGATCTCCCTGAATAAGAGGGAGAACCTGAGCTATACTTTGAAGGAACCTAGAGATTCTCTAAGATGGAAATGAGGAAGATTTCCAGACATGGACAACCACTTATTCAAAGACATGGAAGAGGGAGTTAGAATATCATATAAAAGGAACAGCTAGCAGGACAGTTTTGCTGGAATGGAGTACGCATGAAGGCAACTTTAAATAGAACTAGGAATTTAAATGGAAGTCAGATTGTGAATGTTTTAAATACCAGCCTGTGGATTTCAAATTTTATTCCTAGTTGCAACAGGGATCCACTGAAGATTTGAATTCTGATTTCAAAAATATTAGTTCTATTCCTTGAGATACACACACACACACACACACACACACACACACACACATACATACATACATACATACACATATATAGCTGGTGGGAAATGGAGAGAAGACCGTGTTGATCCCCTTTCTTAAACAGAGGCCCTGGAACTCATGGCCCTGCCCTTGAGCCAGAGGGTCCACTAAGAGGGCCAGAGGGTATGAGTACCAGTCAAATTCAACCTTATAGGATAATAATATTTAAAAATGATAAGTTTCCTGGAAAAGGAAGGCAATATGGAGAAGTCTAAAAAAGTCCAAAAGCAGTGCAGCTGATAGGAAATGGAAAGGAGACTGTGCAGATCCCTTTTCTTAAATAAAGGTCCTGGAATTCATGGCCTTTAAGTAAATACAATTTTTTTGACCTTGAGATTTACTCAATACTAGAAAGGACATTAAGGAATATATTCACATCTTTTTCCCTGAACAACTTTTGGGTTTGAGAGAAATTATTTTACTATTATATTAATAACCAATTATTAAATTCGTACCCAGGTTTTTCTCCTTTATTTCCTCATTTAAGGTCAAGCCCTTATAAAAAGTCAGTTTCTGAAGGACATAACTGATTGATGAGATTGTCTTAGCCTTCAAGGAACGTTCTTTTCAACGTTGGGCAGGACCCCTAAGAGAACTAACTTCTGTTTAGAGTGTAAATGGAATCCAGTATGAGTGAGTTCTTAGCCTAGAGAAATGAGGCCTTCCTTGTATCCCTTCATTACAGTTTAGAGAGACCCAGCTCACGAATGAGAAAACCAACCAGAGCAGTCTCTATGGAGTTGGATTCCCCTGTCCAGATTGCTGGAGTCTATGATCTGCTGAGTCTCATGATGATCATACCAAGTTCTCAGCAGGAGGAGCTGAAGACGTCTAGCTCCCCTACTTATTAAATTTCCACCCATCAGGATTGAGTTTCACTTGTCAGGGGTATCCCTTTGAAAAGTATATAAGGTTTTCAGGTTTTCCGTGGATTTGTCTTTGATTACCAAAAGAAACCCCTAACCATCAATTTATTGCTTGCTGGCTAGCCAAAATAATAAATTGACTCTGTGTCTTGCTATTTTTCATTTGTTACAGATTCTTAGTCTGGTATCTAATTTTTAAAAATATTTTGTTAACTATATTTCACCATAATTTGTTTTCTTGGTAATTTTATGCATTCCATTTTATGAATTTTATAACATTATTCCAAAGAGTCTGTAATTTTCACCAGAGTAGCAATGGGATCCAATATACATATACGCAGACATTAAGAATCCCTGATGCAGGATATCTTTTCTGAGGCACTGTGATGAATAAAATAATTGTTCATGGTTCTTACAGTCATAGGATGCTTTGATACTATGAGAGATCAAAGGTGAGCAAAGTTATTTTTCTCTCAGGCCACTAGAATTTCTACTTTCTGACTTTTCAAAGAATTTTATTATAGGTTTTCTCTTCCAAAGAAATAAGAGTATTTAAATTTGGAACAGAAGTAAGAATTGTCTAGTTGCCTGTGTCAAAGTTCATAAAGTGAATGCATCTTTCAGCTATTCATTATTGCTTTTGATTCACCACTGGGCTTTTCTATGTCCCTGGGCACCCCCCCTACCTCTGGCAACAAAGTACAAGAAAGTATTTATGTATATGCATGTGTGAACTCACTTGTATGAATTTTATGTATTTTCTCTGGAATTACACACATGACTGACACGTTGAGTGAAGACTTGTCATGTGAAACCTAGTATTCAGTAAACAATGGGAAATTTACTTATTACTGACCATGTGTGACATACTATCATTAACAGAAAATTCATCTGTTACATATATATCTTTTTGGTTGGAGGGCTTGATTGGAGTTTTTCTTACTGTTCTCTGGGAGTAAATCTCATCTCAAAGTGTGATAGAGTAGAAAGAGTACTGGATTTGGAATCATAATGGATAGGTTTAGCTCTGTTAATATACTGCCTGTATAATCTGGAGAGAATCTCTTGCCTACATCGCAAAAATTTGGGAATTTGACTAAATATTTTCAAAGATCTCTTTCAGCATTAGATACAATGATCCTGTTTTTATGATGTGGAGGACAATATATGAGGGGAAAAAAAATTTAAAGAAGTTTGAGTTCCAGTACAGGTTTGGTCAGTGGTTAGTTGTTTGACTGTGGTTTATTCGTTTATTCACTCTCCCTCATTTATTTTTCATTTAGTAAATGTGGAGTTTGGATTAATTAACCTCTAAATTTATCTATATGGTATTTTGATATAAGTTCATGCCAAGACAAGAGCTGGTCACCATGCTGTGTACAGCAATTTGTTCTATGAATAGGATTTGTTCTATGTTGGAGTCTAGGTGAAGCATCAGAATAGTTTAGCCCTTTTGCAGTAATAGCTGCCAGGCCATAATGCCTAAAGTTTCTAGTCAAAGAGAATAGTGTGCCAATTTTTAATTATACATGATTGCATCCATAAATGGCACCCAAACGTCAGGGAGACTATTATCTTACAGTTAGAGTGACCTAGCCTTAGGTCTGCTATGTAGCCAGCATTGAAGATAAAATGCTTAATGACACAAAAAGGAATTTAGCAGGCTTAGGTCTCCACAATGATATCCAATGGCAATTTCTTCTCAGTTATCAGTAGTGGTTAGAGTGATGTCCATTTATAATAAAAAATTCATGAGTCAGTCTGCATTGATGTTGTGTACTTATTCTCTTGCCTGTTAACCTGTATTCAAAGTATTCTCCTTGAATTACCCTACAGTTCTGAGATATACAATGTACTCATAAGGAATATCTAGTTTTTCTTATGAAAAAAATTAAAACAAGATAAATTATACTATTTTAACTTATTAGAACATCCATCGTACTTCCATGCAAATAATTCTATTTTTAAAACAGGCAAGTTACATATGTATTTTTTTAAAAAAAAAGCTTTGAAATCATAAATAACAATGCACAAAATACTTTTCTGTTAGATTTTTTTTAATTCCATATTTTCATCACCAGTTCAAAGCTAAAGCCTGTTAGAAGCAGAAATGTTAAATGATTTGATCATGAGAGTATAACAGAGGTTCACTGAATGCCAAAATAATTTTGGCAGACTTCTAAAATTCATCTTCTATTCAGCTCACTAAGCATATTGACTATATTAAATAATAGCTTAATCACTTATGGAAGCAGAACTTTTTTATAGATATAGATAGCATACTTAAGGCTGTAAATACAGATGTGAATCTAGCTATCATTATGGATATATGCCACATAAAAACATAAACATTTTTATGTTGAGTAGAGAGGCAGCATGGTCTTGAGGAAAATAACACTGAACCAAGAAATACCTACTTTTAAATTGTGGCTCTGACACTTCCTAGCTGTATGATTTTAAGTAAATAACTTTACCACTATGGGGAAATGAAAAGAGGGAGAAGGCCTAGGTTCAAGTGTGATTCTGCCATTCGATACTTTTTGGACCTTGGGAAGGTCATTTCCCTTGCCCAGGTCTTTGATTCTCCATTGGTAAAATGAATGGATTGGAGTAGATTTTATTTTATTTTATTTTTATTTTTTAATTAATTTATTTTTAGTTTTCAACATTCACTTCCACAAGCTTTTGAGCTTTAAATGTTCTCCCCCTCCACCCGCATGGAGTAGATTTTAATGAGGAAGATAACACATAATATACCTTTTAAAATTTATTTATATACATGGACAGGATGCTGCACTTGGAGTCTCAAATACCTGAGTCTGGGTCCTTTTTCAGAGATTTATTAATTTTCTGATGATGGGCAAGTCACATAATCTTTCAAGCTCAGTTTCCTCACCTGTAAGATGGAATAAATATACCACCTATTCCATAGGATTATTATTAACACAAAATGATATAATATAGAGGATCCAAAAAAGCTTGGTGCAGTTTTAAGTTTTAATAACTGAAGACTACACTAAACCTTTTGAGATACCATGTGTATGCAAAACACTTTATAAACTTTAAAGCACTTAGCTATTATTGTTAACCTATAATAACCTGGCTTCTTCAAGCCTCATCTTCCCTACCCTAAAATAGTGGTAAAACTTGCACTGTCTGTACCAATAAATTGATATTTGGAAAATCTTGTGTACAATTCAAAACAAGTCAAGTCAACAAATGTCAAATGCTGTGCCAAGGCCTAGAGGTAGAAAGAAAAGTTTAAAAAAAAACAGTTATAGAAATATGAATTATTGATATCATTTTATGTATAAGGTACAGATCATGAATACCAAGCCAAGGATTTTCAGTATGAATAAATAAGCATTTTGATATCAGATTTTCAATTTAACATTTTATCACTTTAGAGCAATCTTTCCCTTATTTCCAACTGCAAACTAATTTTGTCATTGAGATTTTCCTTCATTATCTTCTCAGTGGTAGAATAAGGTTGAGGGGTGTGTATGTGTGTATGTATGTGTGTGTGTGTGTGTGTGTGTGTGTGTGTGTGTTCTGTGCAACAAGAAACAGAGGCTGATTTCTCTTATCTCTTTTAACTGTTAATCATCTTATCCTTTAGACAAGCAAATATATTTTTTAAAAATTATATTATTTTACAGCTAGTTGTTCTGAGTACTTATTGCTAAAAAGATATCTTAATTGTATCCTGGCAATGAATAAAATATGATGAAGCATTGCAAAGTAAATTAAGAAGCTTTTCTAGGAAGTTGTTGAGTGTCCATGACCCAATAAATTGCATTTCATTAAGTTTATTTCAAGACTTCAATGAATCTGGGAACCCATTGAGATAGATACTTCAACAGTACAAATCATAATTCAACCAACCCTTTTTCATTCTGCGTAATTTTTATCTGTTGCCTTCCACAAATCTATTAGGAAGGATCTACATTATCTGATGGGGGGATTCTTCTGGATTTTTTCAAAACCTAAGGGTTCCACCCTAGCACTTTGGATGTTCATTGTTTTTCTTGTTAAGTTACTGGATCAACTCCTTTTTGGTCCATAAATTCCACAGATGAAGTATTTTTTCACCATTTCCCTCCCCAATACCATCATTAGCAATATGCTACAGCCTATGTATGCTCACCATTTACCTCTCCATTGTCCCATGGGTCACTCCAAATTTTGACTTTTTTGGATCAATAGCTGTTTCTGATTCAAAGTCATAAAGCAACACAAGAATTTGGTGACAAAATTTGTCTTCCATGGGTGTCAGGAAGTAACCTGCAGTTTAAAGTACAGTACAATTTTCCAGATGTTATCCAGCTTGTTCTGGTCTTTTTATTCGATTCTGAACTCAACTCATTGTCCATCTGCCATGCCTGTTTAAGACATAGGTATTGATGGATTTACTGAATGTATTGCCTATCCAATTGCACATCATATTTTGGACATTAGGCATTTTTTATCAATTTGATTTTTCCCTTTTTGTATGTGTACCATCACTAAATTGTCTTTAATTTCATACATTAGTAACTCCTTGCAGATTAAATCTAAATTGTATAGGATAGGCTCCAAACATACATACACACTTATGTGCACAGAGCAGTTAAATGATGTTGATTTTTTTTGTCATGAATGTGTTTTGGAGAGAAATTGTTATTTCTCTCATATTAATAATCAATTATTAATTGATATTAAGATTTTTCTTTCTCTTTCCTTATTCAAAGTCCAAGGAAATATCTCAAGGATATTTCTGACTCTGTTCAAAAATTTACCTCACTTAAACCATCTTATCTAGGTGGAATTCTTACCCCACTTAACAAGAAAGCCTTACAAAGATTATCTAACCTAGGTGAATTCTGGCCTATTTTGTTTTACTCCAGTAGATTGGCTGGAGTTAGGGGGGTAGATCCCTTTGTCTAGATTCCAAGAGACTGGGGGGTGGTCTGAGAAACAAAGCTTCTCATTAGAATAGGCCTACTTCTCATTATAATATTAATTCTCTCATTAATTATTAACCAATCAGAGTTGATTTCCACTTGTAGGGAATACCCACTCTTCAAAGAATATATAATTGTCAAGAGGCCTCCATGAGGGGTATTTGGTTTATGAGAAAAAGCCAAATGATCATCCTTTGAATAATTATTTACTAGGCATGATTAATAATAATTACCCAGAAACTATGTCCTTCAGACTTTTAATTTGTGACATTTTCATTTGGACTATAAAAATCCTAAGACTGGTCATTTTTTGATGTTAAACCAAATGTTTTAATTCAGCATCTCTTATGTCAGGATTCCAAGAAATACAAAATTAGTCCCTATATCAAGGAATAGAAGATATAATTTATTTATATACATACATACATGATACATGTAAAGTAGATTAAATATAACCTTAAATACCGTGACTGTAATAGATTGAGGAATCAGGAAAGGTCTCTTGCATAAAGTGATGTTGGAGATGAAATATTACGTGAGGTAGCAGCTAGATGGAACAATGGATAGAGCACCAGGCCTGCAATCAGGAGCACCTGAGTTCAAATTTGACCTCAGACACTTCTAGCTTTGTAACCATGGGCAAGTGACTTAATTCTATTTGTCTCAATTTCCTCATCTGTAAAATCACCTGGAGAAATGGCAAACCACTCCAATATCTTTGCCAAGAAAAGTCCAAGCAGGGTCACAATAAGTCAGACACAACTGAAACAACTGAACACTACCACCACCACAAAGCAACAACAAAATTCTATGAAGCAGTAGTGAGGAGGAAGAACATTCCAGGCATGGCTACCCATGGCTGTCAAAACAGAATTTTGAACAGGATTCTTGGTATGCTCTTTTTAAATGCTTTATTCCATTTGATTGACTTTTAGTCAATATTTTTAATCTCAGAGTATCCTGTAACTTATCTCTTTTCAGTTATTAAGTATGGCCTTTCTGTTGATTTCAGGTCCCCAGTGACAAGAGAGAGGTATTCCTAGAATCCCAGAAGATGTAATTTACCTCTTCCAGCACTTTACACTCAAGATAAATTGATTTAACTTGGGATTTGACATAATTTATCACAACCTAAATTCTATAGCTGGTAGTGTTGTAGCTTTAAAATGGAAATGAAATAACTTATCATTGGGTAAAAAAGTATTTTTAGCTATTCTTTAAATATAAAAATAATCTCAGAATCTTATAAACATTGCAAAGGCTGGTAACTGTAATTTTTTAAGAAGTTACATATGTAGTAGAGATTACTACCAAGACTATAAATGAAGCATATTTCCAACTACTAAACAAACAAACAAAAAATAATTTACCATGAACTAGTGAAATTACTTAGGCATAGGGACTTAACCTGTGTTTTCATTAATGAGAAGAACTACATCTATTTACAGATGCACTCATATAATTCAGAGTAAAAATTATTTAAATTTTATTTTTTATTAGAAATTCATTTGAGTATTTGATTTAAATATTGGGATAAATTAAATTTGCACTTAAGAATTATATTTAAAGTTCAAAACATGCACATTATCTGAAAACTGTAGATTAAATCTTGAAAAATCTAAGGTAATTAATGTGGTTTTATTTTCACTATTCTCTGTGTGTGTGTGTGTGTGTGTGTGTGTCCCTATGGAATAAAGATTTGCTTAAAGAGTTTTATTCATATTCTAATTCTGAATATCTTCACATGTTGAGAAAGCTCATTGGACAAAACGTCTACATAAATAAGACACTGTGGTCTTGGAAAATTCTGCTCTCTTCCAGAACAAATTGAGGACTCAATTTTAAAGAATTTGTCATTATTGTAATTGAGCAAAAGCTAATCTTGTTTTCTTTTCAGAAAAAAAAAACAATTGAGTTCTTCATTTCTTTTCAAACATTAGCAAACCTGAAGTAATTAATTCACCATTTTTGTTTCTGCAAACAAATACAAGAAATGGACCTTGATTTTTTTTCCCCCCATTAATTTAAAAATAAATTGTATGTGTTAACATTTTGGTTGATAGTATGTACGTGTGGAAGTGTGATTTTTAAAATTTATTTTTTATTATGTATGCATTTATTTGATTTGGATCCATGATTTCCTTAGAGGGGAAAAAAAAGCCAAAAGAAACTTCTATCAATATAGATCAGCAACTGTTATGCAGCTTCTAGTTTTAGAAAAGTAAGCAGACAAATATACTAAATAAAGCTAGGCTACCGCTAGGAGGCACAGTGGAGACAGTGAAGGGCCTAGAGTCAAGAACAATCATCCTGAGTTCAAATGTGGCCTCAGACCCTTAAAAGTTCTGTGACCTTGGACCTGGCACTTAACCCTGCTTGCCTTGGTTATCTCATCTGTAAAATGATCTAGAAAGGGAAATGGCAAACCATTCCAGTATCTTTGCAAAAAACAAACAACAATAACAACAAAAACAAACAAAAAAACAGAGGTCAGGAAGAGTCAGACAAGACTGAAAACAACTGAAAAAAATAAGCCAAAACACTGTTTAAATTACTACCTACTACCACATAAGCATTGTCACCTTTTACAGCTGCTGGCTGATGACTGATTGTAAACAAATGCAAGAGCAGCAGTGGATGCTTAGATACCATGAGCAACCTGAATGCCACCTCTCCTCCACAGGTGTGTGATCAAGAGGACGGTAATAGTGGTCACAAATGGAAATAGCACCCCTCTGTAGTAAGAATTTCTAAATTCAAATCCTGCATTCAGCACTCATTATTTGTTTGAATTTGGACAAATCCCCACCTTTCTGAGTTTCAGATTTCCTCATCTGTAAAATATGGGGCTTGGACTAAATGGTCTCTAAGATCCCCTCCAGGATTAGAGCTCTAATTCTATTATCTTCCTTGTTATGCTTTTGAAACTGGGAGCTGCAGTTAGACAAAAGATAACCCAACTAAGATTGACTCACTCATGTATATAGATCTGGACGGGGTAGAAAAATGCACTGCATCTAATAAAATGACATTTAACAAGGTTAAATATGCAGTCTTATATTGTGTCCAATATTTGGTGGCATTTGTTAGGAGGAAAACAAACTAGTGAGTCTTAGCAAATCCGCAGGACCCAGACAGGGCTCAAATCTATGCCCTTCAAGGAAATGATAGTTGCAGGAACCACTCACATTTAAACTGACAAAAAGAAGTGTTAAGAATTGCCAAGGTAGTTATCTTTAAATACTTAAAGGCTTTCAGTTCTCTGTGTGAGTGTGTTTATATGCATGCTTGAACTAAGCTTTGTTCTACTTGTCCAGAGGGCAGAAATAAGAAGAGCCTGAGGGAGATGGAAAGAGGGTGAGGGATTCACTAATGTAATAAAAAAGAAAAAGAAAGCCTTGCTAACATTCAGAACTTTCTAATATTTACATGGGTTTACTCTGGAAGTAGGGTGTTTCCCCATCACTGGTGAGCTTCCATAAAATCTGAATCACAAAGTTGTTAACAGTCTGTAGAAAGGAATCGTTGCTCAAGAAATTGTGGGACTAAGTGGCTTCATGTGTCAGTTTCCTTCCTAGCTTTTGACTTCTCTGAAACTGAGATAGAAGCTATTGTATCCACCACATCTGGTTAGGTTGTAATTCACCATGTCCATCAAGAGTTGTTATTGTTCTTCTACATTCTAGTTTTAAAATAAAAGGATCTCCAGAACTGAGAATGTTACAACCTGGTAACATTTTTACACAGACCGTTCTTTTGGCAAACACTGATCTGAAGTAGAAACAGCTTCAAGAATCCAAGCTTAGTATAACTAAGAATCTCTTAGCAAAAAGCCCCACGAAAGAAAAAAACTTCTTGAGTGGCTGATAACTGCATATTTAACCCCAACATCATTTCCCCCCTATTTGCTTGGCTTTTTTCCCCCCTAGCTGTCAATTTAATCCTGAAACCAAAAGAAATTTTAACAGTGCCCTCAGGTCATTGACAGCTCTGGTCTGGTGTCAATGATGATTCCATTCCTTTATTCCAGCAAGGTTTGAGTTTAAAGGGAGCAAAAACAAAAACAAAAACAAAACCCAACATCACTGAGAAATTAGGGAAAGATAAACTGAAGTAAATTATCAATGAGTTTTCAATGGTTTTTCATTTAACTTGAATTAATACATCATTTCTGGGCCCAGCAAAAATGGATGTGTCAGCAGGGGGTTAATATGGGAGAATCAGAGGACAGAGAAAGGGAGGGACTCTGGTGTAGATGTTTTGGACTTCTTTGGCATGATTTAATTCCCATCCTTGTAACAGTTTTGTTAGTAGACTGTGTGTTAAGAATCCAAAGCTAAATACTCATCACATACTAATGTCCCACTGCAGGGAAGAAAAATTAGCTAATTCATGAATTATTCTCTGTTTATCCTTCAAACAAACAAGCTACTTGTTTATCTAACAAAATTAGATTTATTTGTCTAACAGGTTCCGCCTTCATTACCAGTCAATAATAAATGAAACTTTTTTTCTATTTGAATTTGAATTTCACAATCCTTCATTGTTTTCTTAATCAACCTTTCCATGTAGGAGGACCTAATCAAATCATAAATAACAACTTACATAACTTTGAGCTATTGGTATTCAAATATTAAATTATAATAGGTCTTTCATTTGATAAAGGATTTTGACCAGATGGAGCACAATGAGAGGAGGAGTTGTAGATCACAATTGTAGAGATGGAAGGCAATATAGAGAACACATAATCCACTTTTATGAACAAATGAGGAAACCAAGGATAGGAGGACAAAAACACATCCCTAAGTAAACAGAGACAGCATATAAGAGGGCTGGCATTAGCAACTAGGATAGTGAGCAAAATATAGGCTAAGAAATAGGAAGATCTTTGGAAAGAAGGGAGGATGTTTAACCTAAAGAAAAGATTCCAGAGGGACATAGTGTCTTCAAGAATTTGAAGGGCTGTCATGTGGAAGAAAAATAGAATTATTATGCTTATCCTTATAGGGCAAAACCAGGACCAGAGAGGAGAAAATGCTAAGAGGCAAATTTCAGCATGCTGTAAGGAAAAACTCCCTAGCAATCTGAGTAGTCCAAAAGTGACAACTTAGGATGCAGTTAATTCTTTATCACTGAATATCTTCAGGTAAAGGAGGAAGGATTATTTTTTTTTCTCTCAGATACTGGAAAGTCCTGCTAGTAATAAAGAATAATTTATGAAAGTCCCTTCCAATTTTAAGACTCAGTGACTTAGTAATTTGATATTTTTCCTCTTACTCTGGGGATTATCCTATATTCTCTTAATAAAGACAACAAATCATTATTTTAAAATAATAGTATAGATATTAAAGAATTGGAAACTTGACTATTAAATAAGAATTGAAAACCATTCCATTCTTGTATATGTCTACCTTAAAAGTTTGTAATTTGTGTGTGCTCTTAATTTTGCATAAGATGTGAAATCTGAGAATTCTCTTAATATTTTAATGTGATCAATATCTAATACATGATGATATCAAACCATCATAAATTAGGGAGAATTTTAATTTTATCTGATTAATGTTATATAATATTCCTTTTAGTTTGATCTATAAAATCAGAAAAAGTGAGTGTTCCTTTAATTTTTTGAGTATTCAAAAATGATTGTACTCATAAAATCTGTGGTTTGTTTACATGTCCAATTAGCAAGCCAATCTCTTTTGATACTAGATCCAAAAACAGATGAAAAGTTTTCTGTTCTGTCCAACACATAGTTCATAATCTCTCTGTGCCTTCTTATTCCATGTTATTCATCCATATATTCTTGTATACCTTTTACAAGATGGTCACCCCCCACCTCCAAAAAATAGAAGGGAAAAAAAAGAAATTTGGAAAAATGTATTGGTTTTGTAGGGAAATAAAAGCATAATTTGCATAATATATAGTCCAGGGTGAAGTAACTAACAGGAAGTTGGTGCTGTGTATCTGGAGAGAAAGTGGCAATATTTAGATCAGGGAATCATCTAAATAAAGATGATAATTAAATGTATGATTGCTGATGAGGTCACTGAGAGTGTTAGAAAAGAAAAGAGGATCAAGAACGAAGCTATTTGTCAAATATTCCTTCATTTGTGGAAGATAGTTCAGAAAAGGAGACTTTTGAGGAAAGGTCATATAGCTAAAACCAAGAGAGAACATTGTCATGAAAGACCAGAGAGGAGAGAATATCCATAAAGAGATGGAAATTAACAGTGTCATACTATAGAGAGGTCAAAGAGGCTAAGAATTAAGAAAAATCTATTAGACTGGGCAATTGAAAATTATTAATAATAATAATAACAGTAATAATATTAATATCTAACATTTATGTAGCACTTACTATGTGCCAGGAACTGTGCTAAGTTTTACAATTCTTACTTCATTTCATACTCATAACCCTGGAAGGCATGCACTATTATTCTTCCCATTGTACATATGAGGAAACTGAGGCAAAGTGAGGTTTAGTGACTTGCCCAGAGCCATACAGCCAGTGTCTGAAGCTGGATTGATATTCAGATACAGTTATCCCTTCCACATTGTGACTTTCCCTATCACAGTTTCGCAGGTCGGCATAAGAAATGGGAATTTTGGGGGAGTTTTGCAGAAGCCACAGACAACAAGAGAAGGCCAGCAGATGACATAGAGGGTATAGCCAAATATTTAACCCAAATTTTACAATAAAGTACTGCAAACACCCTATAAAAGAAAAAAAGAAAAAAAAATTCAGATTTCTTCTCTGGTATAAAGGAAGGGCCAAAAATTTTTACATGGATTTTACAGATCATGGGAGCACTGCACCCTTCACCCCTGAGATGTGGAAGGGATAACTATATTCCTGATTCCATGCTGTATGCTGTATCCACAGCAGTGCCTAGGGATCACTGGTAATTTTGGAAAGAACATTTTTGGTTAAATAATGAAATCAGAAGCTGAACAGCACAGAGTTTAGAAGAGAGCAAGAACTTACAAAATTGAGGCAATGAGTATAGTCAGGTTTGGAGATTTCCTGGGAAAATGAAGAATGCAACAGTTACCCAAAGTCATAGTCCCTAAGAATTCCTCATAAGTCATGAAATATGGAAGAAAAAATGACAATTTTAGAGATTTGAATCTTTGTTCTATCTTCTAATATGTGTGTGAATTTGGATAAGTTATTTAACTTCTTTTAGCCTTATTTTGCTCATATATAAAATAAGGATTTCAGCCTTAAAAGATCTCCCATGTCCCTGACAGCACTAATTCTATTATTCTCATGGAATATTCACCTTCATACATCTGTGTGTCAACAGCAATATTCTGTAGTTGCTTACTGTTCTTTCCTATATGGAGGGCAGTTCTGCTTATTCTGCCATCCCCCTTTTTTTCCTTGCTTCCTAAGAAGTGTGGCCATCACCAGCATATTGGTTAGGCATATCTTAGTTTCTAAATAATAATTAAGAGGATAAACCATAGTGCTTTGACCTTTGAGTCAGAAATGTGAAGTTCAATAATCAATCAATCAATCAAATTTTCTTAAGTGCTTACTCTATGACAGGAATCATGCTAAGTACCTGGGATACAAAGAAAAGACATAAGAACTACAAGGAGCTAGACCCTTATATTCTAATTTACAGAGAAAATATTGGTGACTAAATTGAACCCAAGCACTTATTTGTGGGTGGAAGGACTGAACCTGTTTCTATGCCTGGCAACAAGAAAGTGCCAGCTCAATTTGCACAGACACACCAAGCTGCGCACTTGTAGAGGATATAAAAATCGGGTCTCCTATTTGAATTTTATAGAGGGAAAACATAGATTTCAAAAAGAATTCTGTGCAAGATTTATAAATATTGGCCTGTTTGCTGTACAAGTAGCCACCTATTTCAAATGCAAGGGGCATTTCTTTTATCTCTCTTTTTGTTGAATATGCCTTATGATTGGGCAATTGGGAATGACCATAAAAATTGCATTGCAAAAACAGAGCATAGAAGACTGACATCAAACAGTGATTAAAAACAAAACAAAATGAAAGACCTCTATATTTCCCCTGGTGGCTCTGTGCTCAATCTACCTTAGCATGATAGCAACTTTTCATGGTTCTATTCACAGCCCATTTGCACTAAATTTTAGGAAATCCTGGCTCAGCACAGCACTTTGTATGGATTTATGAATTATACTCAAAATACCTGGAGGTACATTCAACCACTTATATGACTAAAGGAACTATAGCGGGCATGCCAGAAGCCCTCTTTGTCTGAAAGTATATATCCCAGTACACTATGGATAATGGTCTTCCTTTTTTTCTGTCTTCACAATATTTTTTGGAACAGGAAAAAAAAACATACTATACTCAAATGAATATAAATTTGAAAGAATTTCTTAAGGCTTCAGAAGCATTATACAATCTAGAAATTTGGCCTGCTGATGTATTTTGAGGCCTTCTACATTAGCTCAGAAGTTATTTCCATGTTTTTTTCTGACAGTTCAGAATGTTACCATGACCCTGAGAAGTTTCCCTACTCTGTGTAAATTCAGGGATTTGCCTGAATATTACTACTTGGGGGGGTGATTATTAATTATAGTGAATCCTTTCAAAAACATAATTTTTCTTCCATTTTTTTTTCAGAAGGATGAAGTATCCATTATAATCAAAGAGAGAATATGATTCATTTTAAATGTCATTAGACTGGGAGTCATCCAGAATTGTGGCATCTAGGCTTTTGAATTAGAGAATTAGGTTGCTAGTTTGAAGTAAATAGCTCCTGATATCCTTTCAAAATCTCAAATTCTGTAATTCTGCTATGGCAATTTTCCTAAATATTGAAATTTTCCTAATTCTCAATTTCCAATATTCCTAAATATTGGATAAGAGTCATCTAATCGAATCTCTAATGATGATACTCCATAGGTCCTTAACAATGAAATTAAGATGGTTTGTTTTATGCCATGATCTCCAAGAAGATTAGGGGAGATACAAGCCATTCAAAGGAAATTAGAGTTTGAAGTATTCAATGTGGTTTAGAATTAATCAATAACATTTCTTAAATGTAAGGAAATTATTTCTTTAAATGTCACTAATGGTAGGTAGCCATCTTAGTGAACTTTTAATTACTTTCCTTAAAATAAGTTGTTATTTAAATAAAGACAAGTGTGTAGTATGTCTTTTGGAAGATATGTAATGTTGGTGTGGTTATTACTTTAAGGAATAGAGAAGATAAATTTTTGTTAGAAGGAAATTCAAGTCTGACTTTATCCAACTACCATTTCATGTTTCTAGAAGCAATTAAAAAATATTGTATTAATTATACTGATTTCAAGTTGCTGAATCATTGAATCCCAGGTTTGGATGAGACCTTCAAAGTCACCAAATCTAGCACCTTTCCCCAAAGCACAGCCTCGTCTGCATGTATACAATCTCAGTCCAAATTCCACAAGTTATAAGGCAGCATAGCATCATGGAATGATCACTGGACTTGAGACAAAAGACCTGTCTGTGTTCATACTTTTTGTGAGGCATTGGACAAATCACTTTATCTTTCTAGACCTAAGTTTCACCAAATGTAAACTGAAGGGACAAGAAAGAATTTCTAAAGCATTTTAAAGACTCTAATTTTCTAATTGTAATAGGGGCTTGCTACCTGAAATGACAGCCCACTCCATTTTCTGACAGTTGTTTACCTAAACTGAGTGATAAATGAAAAATGAACTTTATTTCTAAGAGAATGCTATATTTTAAAAGTTAGAAATGCTAGTTAATTAAACCAGCAGAGCATCTTAATGAGGAATCCATGCTGACTTGAACCCTTCTGATAAACAATTCTGTGACAAGATGAGTCTATACCACTTTCAGACCTACTGTGCCACTCCTGGGCCTGTGACCATGATTTGCTCTTGAAACCTTCTTTCAAGCTGGTAAAGAGGATCTTGTGTTTCGATGAACTACTTGTTCCCCATGAAAGTAGCTGTTAATCCTGAAGCTAAATTTTCTCCTGCTGAGAAGGGCAAGCAGATTACTACTAGCAGCAATTTAATGTGGATTTAAAAGCTTTGTTTTCACTGGCAAAAAAGGTGTCAGGAGGCAGCTTGATATCACACAGGGAAAAATGGAAGTCAAGGCACCTAGATTCTCATCCTGAATCTATTTGTATCATGCTTATACAACTTTAGGCAGATGACTTTCCCTCTGTGGAATGTAAGCTGCTCCTCTATAAAATGAAATATTTGACTAAAATTATTTCCAACTCTCACACTCTGAGTTGAGATTTATAAAATGCTTCACAAGAATGAAAAGAGACTGTGTGGTAGAATAGATAATTTTCTAGACTTGGAGTCAGAGAAGATGTCACCTGCAATCATGGCTTTGCTGCTTACTAGCTGTGTAACCAAGGGCAAATCTAGTAACTTCTCGGATCCTCAATTTCTTTATCTTTAAAATGGGGGTGATATTCACAACTATATAACAAGATTGTGAGGATCAAACAAGATACATACACAAAGTACTCTGAAGAATATTAAAATACTCAATGTCAGCTTTCAAATATATATATATATACACACATATATATACATACATATATACATACATATATATATATGTATATATATATGTATATATATACATATATATATATGTATATATATATATATGTATATATATATATATATATATATATATATATATATATGGAGGTGCATGAGTATTAGAGGAAAGGGTTAAGTTTCTTTTTTTTTAAGTATCAAGAAAGTTTATTACAGAGAAAGTCCAGAGGATTTAGACATTTCTGGCCAGAAGCAGGCTCCACTCCTCTTCAGGAGGGGTGGGCCAGTAAGTTTCATTTAATAAAAGATAGTTATTGACTGCTGCTACCTCAAAGTATGATATCCCTTCTACTATGAAATGGCTGTCTTTTGTCAGCATTACTGTAAAATGTGGTCCATTTTCATAATCTAAAATTATGAAGCCCAGTGAACAGAGAAACAATCATTTTTAAGTATTTTAAGTTCTGGATCTGTTTGGCTTTGTATGTTACAAGTGAGAATTTAGTTCATAGAAGTATTAAGGAAGGGTGCATTGTTTGCTCTACTCTTTACTTTTGTCTCTTAGAGGAAGCATAATACAGATAATGTAAAATAGTTTTATAGTTGGTGGAAGAAGATTCAAATTCTGCCTATGATACATACCACTTGTGTGACTATAGGCAAAATATTTTATGTCTCTGAGCCTTAGTTTCCTCATCTGTAAAATGAGAAAAAATGTGATGATATTATGATGAAGCTGGTGAACTGATGATGTGAGACTCTAAAACAGCTGTTTTTATCCACCAGCTGCTCAACCATTTCCTCAGCCTAGTCAGGGGTGTCTGACTGTGACAGCTACAATGCATCTGCTCTGGCTTGAGATGTGATTACATAAATCATCCCCATACTGAGCTGAACTGAGGAGCTGAAGTGATTCATATCACTGAAGAAATGAAGTAGTTTTCATATCACTGATATACAATGAACAGAAGTGAGGATGATTAGGAAAAAAAATTGCTTAAAGGACAACTTTAAATGAAGAGTGGCAGAATTGTGACAGGTTAAGAAATCAGAGTGGTTGGTTATCAGACCTACTATCATGTGAATAAAGTTAGTGGGAAGACTAGGAGGGAAACTGTCAAAGGTTTTATTATCCCTTCCCTTCCCCTTACTACCACCTGTGATTTCATTGGTATATAGAATTTCTTTTTTCCTTCTACCATAGCAGACCCCTAATTGTGCTGCAGTTCCCCAGACAGCCTTAATTGCCTGGGGCAATAAAACTTTAAGTAACTCACCCAGGGTCATTCACAGCCAATATTTCTCAGAGAAGGGAGCTGAACCCAGGTCCTTCTGACTCAGAGGCCTACTCTCCAACCCATATACCATACTGCCCCATTTTTATTATTTTGTGGAGAAATGATTACGTCACTGACAATATTCCTTCCACTGTCGTGGAGACAGACCCTTCCACGATTCAGACAATTTGATGAATTTAAATATCAACTCCTAAAGGTCAACTCCTGTTAGTGGCTTCAAAATTAGCTAGGCTGGTCCTCAGATGCGAGAAGCAGAGTTCATCCTTGGGCCAATGCATGAAGTCTTTCCTCCTTGGTAGAACCTATGTTCTGCTGTTTGGACTTGAAATCCAGCATCATGTCCTGGCTAGGACAAGGCAGTAAAAAGAGTTTTGGGGGTTTGCAACTTATCTTTAAATTATTTATCCACTAGAGTTTTGAACTGATCCAACTATTCTGGAGAGCAATTTGGAACGATGCCCAAAGGGCATCATACCCTTTGAAAGAGATCATAAAAAAGGGGAAAGGACCCACATGTACAAAAATATTTTATAGCAGCTCTTTTTGTGCTGGCAAAGAACTGGAAACTGAGAGGATGTCCATCAATTAGGGAATGACTGAACAAGTTGTGGTATATGGATGTAATAGAATGCTATTGTTCCATAAGAAATGATGAGCAGGCAGATTTCAGAAAAACCTGGGAAAGACTTACATGAACTGATGCCAAGTGAAGTGAGAAGAATTAGAAAAACATTGTACACAGTAACAACAACATTGTGCAGTGACCAACTCTGATAGACTTAGCTTTTCTTTGAAATATAATGATCTAAGACAATTCCAAAAGACTCATGATAGAAAATGCTAAGTACATACAGAGGAAGAACTGTGGAATATGAATACAGATTGAAGTATACTATTTTCTCTTTTTTGTTGTTTTTTCTTTCTCATGGTTTTTCTCTTTTATTCTGATTCTTCTTTCACAA
Source organism: Phascolarctos cinereus (assembly GCF_003287225.1). NCBI lineage: Eukaryota > Metazoa > Chordata > Mammalia > Diprotodontia > Phascolarctidae > Phascolarctos > Phascolarctos cinereus. The sequence goes on from NW_027555625.1 coordinate 179,396,116, forward strand.
AAGACTAATGGCATGTGTTTAATATGATTGTACAGGTATAGCCTATATCAAATTGAATGCTGTCTTGGGGAGGGAAGAGAGAAGGGGAAAAATTTGGAACTCAAAATCTTATAAAAGTGAATGTTGAAAACTAAAAATAAATGAATTAATTTTTTTAAAGTATCAACTGGAGATAACAGTACTCCATGAGGCATGGAGTACATCTACTATTAAGTCAAGTTAATAAAATTAGTTATACTCCTATTATGTGCTAAACATTAAACAGTTGTGTTACAAATGTTGAAGTGCAAAAGAAAATTTACTTCATTCAGAACCAATGAGAATGCCCTCTGTCCCCTATTTTCTTGCCCCACTGTCTTCCAGAACACATCCAGGCAGTGACTGCTCTCATAATTTGGATAAGATGGTAGATACAAATTCTTTTCATTGGACCACTGGGCACTACCACCAGCTTTGTCCCTAAGCCCTGTAAGCTCCCAGCACTGTTTTTTTTCCTTTTTTTCATATTAATTTATTTTGATTTATCAATAATCACTTCCATATGCTTTTGAGTTTAAAATTTTTCTCCCCCTTCCTCCCCACCACCCTCCCCAAGACAGCGCACAATCTGATATAGGCTATACATTTACATTCCTATTAAACATATTTTCACGTTAGTGGTGCTGTAAGTAAAAATTAAAACCAATAGGAGGAACCATCAGAAAGAGGAAACAAAATTCAACAAAAGAGAAAAAAAATAGCAATTCAACTTCCATAGTTCTTTCTCTGGATGTGGATAGCATTTTCCATCATGAAGCCTCTGGAGATGTCTTAGATCCTTGCATTGCTGGGAAGAGTTAAGTTTATCAATATTAGTCATCGCACAACATGGCTGTTATTGCTTACAACATTCTCCTGATTCTTCTCACTTCACTCAGCATCAGACCATACAACTCTTTCCAGGTTTTCCTGAAGTCAGCTTGTTCATCATTTCTTATAGCACAATATTATTCCATTACATTCATGTACCACAGCTTGCTCAGCCGTTCCCCAGTTGATGGGCATCCTCTCAATTTCCAATTCTTTGCCACTACAAAAAGAGCTGCTATGAATATTTTTGCACATATGGGTCCTTTTCCCATTTGTATGATCTCTTTAGGACATAGCCCTAGAAGTGCTATTGCTGGGTCAAAGGGTATGCACATTCTTATAGCCCTTTGGGCATAGTTCCAAATTGTTCTCCAAAATGGTTGAATCATTTCACAACTCCACCAACAATGCATTAGTGTTCCAATTTTCCCACATCTTCTCCAACATTTATCATTTTCCTGTTTTGTCATGTTGGCCAATTCCTAGCACTGTTAACTGATCTCCTGATATAACCTGAGGATCCCCTAGACCTTCCCATCCATACCACAAATACACCATTAGGACTTCTGAGGTTTTCATCTATCTTCTAGATTAACTTTTATGTGTTATCTCCCCAGTTAGAGTGTGAGTCTCTTAAGGGCAAGAACTCTCTTGCTTTATCCCCAGATTTTATCACAGTACTTGTCACAGTATAAGTGTATAGTAAATGATTTTTCATTCATTCATTCGTTCACTCATTTTGTACATAAATGTGTGGATATACATTCTAGGAAAATGTAGCTGTCTCTCCCTAGCATAAGATTAGAAGGCAGATCAATAAATCAGGGCAAAGCTCAGGCTATGAACCACATGCTAATCTACTTAGTGAATCACTTCAATAACTCATAGATAGCTATAGAGATATACATAGAGGTAAATAGATATGTAATGTATCTATATATGTACATGTGTATACATTTATGTATATGCACATAGCTATATATATTATATATGAACATATGTATATATTCTGTATGAATATATATTTAATAGATAATAAGCATATATCAAATATATATCTAGAAAATGTTTCAGATTAAACTTTAAAAAGTGTGTCGTATATAGGTTCCCCCAACCCCCCAGAGCTGGTATATGTGTGCTTTTGTGCATGAGCGCACATGAGGAATACATCACTTTTTTTTTCCAGCAACGTAACATTTTTATGACTTTTATAGTTAAGTTATACTTCATGGAAGGAGACATTTCTTTGGATTTCCAACAGTTTGTGTAATAACTTTCTTTGAATTGTCAGCTCTTTTCTTTTAATGATGTTAGGAAAACAAGCTTTACCATTGTCACAAAACAAGGATCTAGTCTTTAATATTATGCAAAGGGCTTATTTCCTTAAAAAAAAAAATCTCAAACCAAAAACAAATGTCTCTCTTAAAGAGAGTAATTTCTCAGACATAACTATTCCTCTGTTAGTGCACACCACTTCATTTTAAGAAATTAGTGTTTTCTTGTTATTATCCCATACAATTTGAATTATGCAGACTTCAGTCTTTTAGGATACAGTGGAGAATCTAGGCACATTTCCAGGTTTAGGGCAAAGAGTGAATACATTTTAAAAAGCAATACAGCACAAGCTGTTGCTTTGAAAGTGACTTCTTATATTTAAAGGAGACTGGATAGAACACAAATTAAAGAGTGAGTTATTATGAATTGGGCCCCATCTTGCATGTATGGAGACACAAGCACTGTAGCGCTGGTGTGATTGATAGTGCAAAACAATTTCTGTGACTGTTATGTTAAGTAAGCAAAGGTGAAGAGTGAATACAATCTCTGTATGATATGTGTCAAGGAAACCTGGACTGTAATTCCAATCTTGAACATAACAATGAATGACTTTATTGGATCATATGACATTGATCATAAACACACACATATGACTACAGTCATGGTCTTTTCTATTGCTTCTATATACATAATACAAGCATACATAAACACACATGCATGTGTGACTATATGCATGCTATACATGTATGTAAACAGATAAATACTAATAGGTATATGCTCCCAAATATCTCTGTGTATATATGTAAACACATAAATATATGTTTGTGTATATACTGACCTATCGTGTGTGTGTGTGTGTGTGTGTGTGTGTGTGTGTGTGTGTACATATTTGAAGGAATGCAGCTGGAAAAGTTCAAAGTAACTTTAGGCCACTACCTACGTGAAGAGATAAGGTAAGTAATATTCATATTTCATTGATAAGGAAACTGAGGTCAAAAGAGGTTAAACAATCTGGCCATGGCCATATTTCATAAGCGGTATAGTTGGAGAGAGAGAGAGAGAGAGAGAGAGAGAGAGAGAGAGAGAGAGAGAGAGAGAGAGAGAGAGAGAGAGAGAGAGAGAGAGAAAGGGAGAGAGAGAGAGAGAGAGAGAGAGAAAGAGAGAGAGAGAGAGAGAGAATATGTGAAGTGGTGGTATTCATGAACATTTCAATATTTCATTTTAATGTTCTTGGAGGTCTTCTTGTTTACATGAAGAGAAAGGGAAATTATGCCCTCTATTTATGTGGAGAGAGAGAAACGGTCAGAGGAGTCATGTCCTGTCAGTGGGAGGTTATTAAAATCTACAATAGGTTTGCATTACATCATGGAAGTTCTTTTTTGTTGTTGTTGTTGTTAGAATTTTTTTTAAAAATTACATTTTCATCTTTCCGATTTCTGTTAAGAATGTTCCTAAAGACAGGCCTTTGAAGTGAGTGACTTAGAAAGATTGCTTCTAGTCTTATGATTTTATCCAATAACAACAATAACTGTCTTCAGATTGATTATCAAATATTCCATCAGCTCAAACTTTAGGATATTCATTCCAATATTGAACATTTTATCACTGGTGAATTTAATACAAACATGTATTTTGATTTTTGTCAGTATTCATGCTGCATAAGCTGAATTAGAACCAAAATGATTTTTTTAAATCAAGAAATAATTTTCATTTCTGTGCTACCTCATGCTCATATTTTCCACAATGATTTTTTCTTCCTATTCATATACGTCCCCACAATAAAAGGTGATATAGCTAACAACTCTGAAGAACATGCATGGCTATATAGCAATGCCTAAATCAAAAACACATCTGTTATCATTTCCACTTTGCTATCTCACATCCATCTTTCTTTTCCACTCATAATTTATTCTCTTTTTTCAAGTCCTCATCACTTCTTACTAGGACTATTATAATAAACCTAATACCTGTGTACCTGGATTACAGCCTCTCCTCTCCTCTCCTCTCTACAAAAAATAGATTGTTACAAAAATAATCTTCCTGATGTAGAAGTCTATTTTTGCGACTCAGTCACTCAAAAATCTTCAATGTCTCCCTGTCTTTAGGAAAAAGTAAAAATTCCTTGCTATTTAAGGTCCTTTACAACTGACTTCAAACTACCTTCCCTGACCCAGTGTAGTGGGTACATGATAAATGTCTGTTGGAGAAAACAATTTTTACCAAGGACTGAAATTTTCATAAACTTTATCAATCACCAAACATTCATCAAATGTTTATTATATACCAGTTGTCCTTAGCACTGGTTAAAGAAGGAAGGAAGGATGGAAGGAAGGAAGAAAGGATCTCTGTCTTCAAGAAACATATATTTCATCAAAGAAAGAAATTATTCAAAAATATGCCAAATATATAATATGTAATTTAAACAGCACTAGTAGTTTGGTAGAATAGGTACATTCCTCATGGAAGAAATAGTAATTTACCTGAACTTTGAGAGAAACTGGGAATTCTAAGAGAAGGAGGTGAAGTTGATAGGGGACAGATAAAAATCAATCAACAAACATTTATTAGGTGCCTCCTATCTGTCTGACCAATGGAGTGGGACCTGAAGATAATAAAAAGAAAGAAAATAGTTCCTATCCTAAAATAGTTCTATATATTGTATTAATACTTAGTAACTGGGGAACTGAGATAAAAGGAAAATATTCACCAAGAATTTTTTATTTTTAGTAATTCAGTCTTTTCATTAGAAAATCCAGTAGGCAGCATTTTTTTTTCCAGATGAAGATTATCTGGATATGATTCATCATGTATCTGTAATAAATAGCTTGTTTTATATAGCAGTTTGCAATTTGCAAAACATTTCCATTTACGTAGTCTCATTTGATCCTCATATAACGCTGTCAGATAGATAAAATATTACTTTCATTCTCATTTTATAGATTAAGATACTAAGCCTCAGAGAAATTAAATTGTTTTGTTAATAAACTCTAGTAACAAGCTATTACCTCCAAAATCAAATTTTAAAAAACCCTCTGGTTGACTTTTAAAGCCATTTATAAACTGGCCCCTTCCTACCTTTTCAATCTTATTATGCCTTTATACCACCCAACCATTTTCCACATACCCTGTGATCTAGTGACTCTGGCTTGCCTGCTGTTTCTGGTCCAAGAAACTCCATCTTCCAATTGTGTATTTGCCTATCTTTATCTTTGCCTATGGGCTCCTTTCAAGCACCTCTCCCCACTAAATCTCACTTTCTTAAACAAGTCTTTTGTATCTTCTTTAATTTGAATACCTTCCCTCCAAAATTATGTCCAATTTATTCTGTATATGTGTGGTTTTTACACATCTGTTTTTAGATAGCAAGCTTTTTGATGGCAGGAGATTTATCTTGCCTTTCTTTATGACTGCGTTACTTAATAGAATGTCTTGAACATAGTAAGCACTTTATAAATGCTTGTTGACTCTTTTTTTTAATGCAAATATCTTTAAAGAGTGAAATACCTTTCAGAGAGGGGGGAGGCAATAGGGTTAAGTGACTTGCCCAGGGTCACACAGCTAGTAAGTATCTGAGATTTGAACTCCTGACTCCAGGGCTGGTGTTCTATTCACTGTGCCACCTGGCTGCCTCCTCCAGGGATCCCTCCCTTATCCTCCCATTCCCATAAATCTAAAGAACCTTTATACCCCATTGACCTATTGCTTTTTTTTTACCCACTACCTTGCCCTCCTATTACTTAATGTACCCTCCCTACAACACTACCTTTCTTATCTTCCCCTTCGCATAAATCAAAACACCCTTTTGTACACCCCTTTGATCTATTCCCTTATTTTCCCCTCTAAAGATCCTTCCCTTATCCTCCCATTCCTGTTGATCTAAATACCCTTCTATGTCACATTTTTAACTTATTCCCTCACCCTCCCTTCTAAAGATCCCTCCTTCATCCTCTCTCCTCTCCCTATGCCTTTAGAGTTTATTTCTTTCTAAATTTAGAAAACTTTCATAATCTTCTAGATGTATATGTATTTTTCCCTCTTGAACCCATTCCTGATGAAAGCAGGTTTCCAAAACTAACAGCTCCCCTGCCCCATCTAATTCCTCTGTATTGGTTCTTGCTCTTGTACCTAATTTTTATAATTATTATTTTACCTGTTCTTGAATGGTTTTACTTTTTGAAGTCATATCATCCTCAGTTCTACCCTAATCTTTCTTTTAAGCTACCTAATTACAAATAGCAATCCTAGATATAGGTTTTACATTTTATGTACATAAAGGTAAAAAATTCATCCTCATTAAGTCCCTTGTAATTGGTCACTGGTATGTACCTTATATTTCTCTTTGCTCTTGTATATCAAATCTTTTATTAAGTTCAGTTTTTTTTTTACAAAATCCTGAAAGTCTGACAATTCATTAAATATCTTTTTTTTATTCAGAATTATTCTTAATTTTGCTGGGTATGATATTTTCAGCTGCAAGCCCAGTTCTTTTGCTCTTTGATATATAGTGTCCCAAGACTTGGGATCTTTTAATACTGCTACTGCTAGGTCTTGTGTGATTCTAATTGTGGTACCTCCATATGTAAACTGTTTTTTCTCTCATTTTCATAATATTTGGTGCTTGAGCTGGAGGTTTTGGAATTTGACTATAATATTCCTGTGAGTTTTCCTTGTAGGATCTCTTTCAGATGGTGATCAGTGGATTTTATTTTCTATTTCTATTGTCCTTTCTTGTTCTAATGCTTCAGGACAATTTTCTTTAATTATTTATCATATTATTGTATCAAGATTCTTTGTCTGATCATAGTTTTCAGGTATTCAGATTATTCTTATGTTTTCTTTTCTTGAACAGTTGTTTTTCTTATGAGATGTTTCACATTCTCTATTTTTTCATTATATATGTACATATATATACATATATATATATATATATATAATTATTATTTCTTAATCTCTTATAACTTTTCTGATTTCCTCTTGCCCAATTCTGATTTTCAAGGAGTCATTTTCTTCCTTAAGATTTCGGATCTCCTTTTTTCGTTGGTTGATTTTCTTTTCATAATCTTCTTGTTTTTCTTGGATTATTCTTATTTTTCTTTTTAGTTTTTCCTCAATCTCTTTCATTTGCTTTTTAAAGTCTTTTTTAAGTTCTTCAATGAATTCTTTTTGGGTAAGTGACCATTTGACATTACTCTTTGGAATTGAAGAGGGTTTCTTTACTTCAGTATCCTCTTCTGAAGATGAATCCCAGGCTTCTTTATTCCCATAGTACCTCTCTATGGTTGGATTTTTTCTCTTTTGCCTGTTCATCTTTTTAATTGTTTACTTTTTATAATCCCTCTAGTCCTAGGGTATGGGGGATGGTGCATCTGGCCTCAGTTCCTCTTCAGTTCTCCCCTCTGCCCTTGAACTCAGACTAAGACCTCCAACCTCCCATAAGTGCCCACAGCCAGTGGGCAGTCCTTCTACACTCACTGGGCTGTGCTGGTTCCTTCTTGCCCCCATCAAGTCTCTGCAGAACAGCTGTATCTGGTTCCTTGTCAGCAGAGGTTCCCTAAATCTTCCGGAGCTCAGACACCCAAATCCCATCACTGTGCCTTGATAAAAGTTCCTGTGGCTGGGGTGGCCTCCCAACCCAGCTAACTCCAGGGCTTGCAGCTTGTTGTTTAAAGGGTCTGTAGCCTGGGGGCAGTTTACTCTTCACAGGGTTAAAACCTAGTCCTGGGATTTTTCTTCAAATCTTCTCTGATTGTCCCAGAAGGACCCCTGTTCTGCCCCTACTCTTATTTATTTTCACCACTTTATGTTCACCTTGAGGCATTATTTTATCTCTTTTGTGGAGGAAAATCTTGAGAGCTTGAACTTTTTTGACCTACTCTGCCATCTTCCTCTTGCTTGTTGACTTCTTGACTTTGTCCAAGGTCATACATCATAATCTCAGTATAGGGATCAGAGATAGGACAGTTTAGCTGTATCTACCTTCTTTAAGACACCATTAATTCAAAGATCTGATATTCCCTTAAGAGCAGGGAATGTTTCATCTTTGTCTTTGGATTCCCAATGCCCAACTCATTGCCTGAAACATAATAAGTATTTAAGAGAGGCTTATTGATTGATTGCATCAATATGAGTACTTCATATACTATTACAGATCCCTAACTCCCAGACTAACTTCCCATTTGCTTCATGATGCTGGAAATCCTTCAACACTAGACAAAGCTTTTCATTTCAGAATTAGAGTGGTGGTATAAAACGCAAACTATTTGTAGAATTGTCACATCAATTTTAATTCACATTGAGTTTATAAGTGAATAATATCAGATCATTTCCTGAAAACTTGTCAATGGAAAAAAAAACAAGAAAACATTGGGAAAACAAGTTGGTGGTCCTCATGCCTGAATTTCACGCTCTTCATATCTCTCTCTACCTCTTAAAGCTCCTAGTTACCTTCAAGTTCAAGTACAACCTTCTGATATAAGGCTTTTTGAGATTTTTCCCCTCCCTCAGGTCCTAGTACACAGATTTCTTTATATTTACATATTTATTTTGCAATATATTTGTATATGTACACATATCCTTTTCTAATATAATCTAAGCATCCTGATAGTAGGCACTGGCTCATTTTCCCTTTGCATCACAGGTAACTAGCACAAAGTGGGGACTTAATAGTTGCTTAATAAATACAAGATAATTGATTGATTAGGTGCACTGTTCTGGTAAGACTACAAACTTTATTTTTATTTACTTGGGGTTTAGAGAGAACCATGCTGCTGCTGCTGTTAAGTTGATTTTCAGTCATGTTGGACTCTTCCTACTACCATTTGGGGTTTTCTTGGCAAAGATACTGGAATGGTTTGCATTTCCTTCTCCAGATCATTTTACAGATGAGGAAACTGAGGCAATCAGGGTGAAGTGACTTGCCCAGGGTCACATAGATAGTAAGTGTCTGAGATTTGAATTCATAAAGAGGGGTCTTCCTGATTCTAAGCCTCAGCCCTATCCACTGTGCCACCTAGCTGCCCAAAGAGAATCATACCTCCTCTGATTTCTGAGATGATGTTTATGACCACAGGCAGCTATGAAGTCAGCTTGAGAGAATGGTACAGGCCCATTGCTCTATGAATACATAGTGAAAGCTACCAAAAATTGTGAAAATAGTTTCCTTCTAGTGAGGAGGTAAATAGAAATCACATCTGACAAATGCAGTCCAACCCAGCTACACATTTTAAGAAACATCTTCCAGTGTATTGTCAGGTTACCTACCACATATCCTTCCATATCTCTTTTGTTGCCTTGATAACTCCAGTTGGCGGGCCACCTCGAACCTGCATAAGGTTATGAGTCACAATAAATGATGTGAGTGAGGAAAAGAAATCAACTATGATCATATTCTTTGTATGCGTTGTTCTGAAAGTACAGAGATTTTAAAAAATAAAATGCCTCATCTGCAGAAGTCTGAGTCATAGTGCATAGTGTTGTGGGGTAAAATACAGTAAAATAGCTGCAAATGCAGGGTTTATTTTCATCAGCTTTGGAGAAAATGAAATGTAGGTGTTGCTAAGTACAATTCTCCAATGCCTTAGAATATTCATACAGGTTAAATATAGAAAGCCAATAATCCATATTTCAGATGTACAAGTGTGGTTTTTAAAAAAAGATGTAAAATATTATACCTCTGAAAACCTGTTTTCAGATTATTTTATTGACTATTTATATAAAACAAAGTTCTGGCCTTGGGGTCAAGAAAATTTGAATTTACAACTGGTTGATAACACTTACTAGTTGTATGACTATGACCAAATTCCCTTAAATGTTGAGAACCTCAATCAACTACTTGGGACTTAGATTTATTAAATAATAGATCTGTTGGGCTCTATCTTAGTGGAGGGAGTTTCCACACCAGAATGTCCCATATTGATTAAATCGTAGATCCTTCCTGAAAATATTGTTTTTAGCAGGGCATTTTTCTAGATTGTACTTATTCAAATATTGATATTTTGTACCCTTTCTCATCTGGCACATTCCCATAAATAGAACAGTAGTAGAAGTAGTAAGGGCAGCAGCAGCAGCAGTAGCAGCAGGAGCAGCAGCAGCAGCAGAAGCAATAGTAGTGGTAGTAGTAGTAGTAGTAGTAGTAGTAGTAGCAGTAGCAGCAGCAGCAGCAGCAGCAGCAATAATAGCAGCAACAGTAGCAGTGCAGTAGCAGTGCAATAGCAGTAGCAGCAGCAGCAACAGGAGCAGGAGCAGCAGTAGCAATAGTAATAATAGCAACAGCATATTATTGCAAATTAAGATGTGTTCTTGTGCAACACTCAGAAAATCCCAGAGTATTGAAAGGAATGAGCAGGGAAAGGCTACTGGTGCATGATTTCCCTAACATTAAAGCATGGGTAACCCTTATTATCTTTGAAAAATGGTTTATGCACTGCTTTGTTCCTGAAGTTGAGAAGTTTTATAATGATAATGGCATTCTTTTTAACATTCTCCTTATTTTGGATAATGCCCCAGTCACCCTCCCCATCTGGATGATTTTAATGAAAATGTAAAAGCAGTGTACCTTCTCCCAAATACTACCTAATTAATACAACTTTTGGATCCAGGAGTCATTGTAGATTTCAAGGTGTATTATTTACACATTACATTTGCTCAGATGATTGCAGCTTTAGATACAAATAAGGACTTGACACTGAGAGATTTCTGGAAGTCTTCTAATATTTACCATGCAATCTAGAATATTGCTAAGGCATGGATGATGTAACAGAAATATGTATGAAGGGAGTTTGGGAAAAAAAGAAAAGTGTGCCCATGGTTCAGTCTCGCTTTTCTTAGATGTGGCAAAGATGAAACCGTCAAAGAAGTGAGTAACAAGATTGTAAAATTTGCACAAGAATTGGAGCTAGAAATGGTAGAGAATGATGTGGAGAAGTTGATTGAGTCTCACAGAGAGCTGTCGAATGAGGATCTGATTGAGCTGTTAGCTCAATCTGCAAAGATTACAGAAGAAAGGGAAGCTTCAGAAGGGAGGTCGAAATAAAAAGGTTCACAATGAAACAGTTGGCAGAAGCATTTCATCTTTTCAGTGATTTTTTTTCTTGTATTGAAAAGATGGATTTAAATAATTCAAGATTTCTAAAAGTTCAAAGACTAGTTGAGGCTAAAATTTCTTGCTATCATTAGGCATATGAGGAAAAAAAGAGAACCGCTGTCCAACATCTATTGACAGCTTCATAAAAAAAGTTGCACAACCAACCACCAGTGATAAAGGCTAGCTGCAGTGAGTGGGGAAGGGGAAACATACTAAACACCCATGTTAACTTTATTGTACAGTATGGTGCATATTTTATCACTAACTTTGCCTTTCATTTCATAATTCTGTTTATTGTGGCACAGTATTTAATATATTGGCATTTAGTACATCTTATAACTTGTTTAAAAGTGTTATTAGCCTTTGTTATGTAGGCTAAGTGAAGTAGGTGGGTAGGGGCAAATTTGCACTATTACTATAGTATATCTAAATATAAATCATCACAATGTCAGATCTTCTTCTCTAAAGGTTGTATCTCTTCCAGCATAGTTCTTGCTAACTAGAAGTTGCTAAATAAATATGTGTTTAATTGAAGTCTTAGTGAATTATTTATTTACTTAGTATAATGCAAGGGAACCTGGTAAACTAGACAGACAGTAGCTCTCAGAACCATGAAGATATGGGTTCCAGTTCCAGCTCTGGACATAATAATAAAGTGACCCCTGGGTGAATAATCCAGCTTCTCAGTACTTTTAGGCAGCTCTCCAAGTCTGTAGGTGGAAGAATGGGTGAAGGGGGCGAAGCCAACTTGGCTCCAAATACCTGTAAAAATGGCTCTAAATAAATTCTAAAGCAGTAGAACCCACAAAAAGAGAGAGTGAAACAAATTTCCAGCCCAAGACAGACTGGGTTGTTGATCGGAAAGGAAGAATAGTTGATGACCTTAGGTTGATAGGTAGAATTTCCTCATTGAGAGTTTCTTCACTGAAATCACAAGTCTGGACTCTGCTTCCACTTCCTCCCCTAAACCACACAGGAAAATAAACAAAAAGAAATCAGTGTAATGTCTAGGTAAGTCATATGCAGTTACATGGATATTGTCTTTAGTATGCCCACTGGACCAAGTGGGCTATGCAAAAGACAACAACCTCTTGTTAAAAGAAAAAATAATGTTTCTGAAAAAGTCAAGAATTCTCTTGACTACCAGGTAGAGGATCTAATATATATATTTTCTTATTTAAACAATGTCCAGGAGGAACCTGCCTTGGGGCTAATAGCCATATGTTATTCTGAAAGTCCAAATCATAGACTTAGAGATGTATGTGCTAAGGAAGTCTCCTGAGCCTTCATTGATGAATAAACTGAGGAATCAATAAACCTAAATTAATTTTATTTACTACATTTTCTTTTGCTTTTGTAATTCACTTGTGGCTATTAGCAGTAGGGAACTGGGGCAATGAAGGCTGTTAGCTAAAGCTCCATACTGGATAACAATAGGAGGGAGAGTAAGAGTAAGAGTAAGTTTTAGTTATAACTAAAATATTATATATATGATTATTTATTATTATGTGATTGGTTATTATTACTAATTATAAATTATGTTATTAATATAATATATACATGTATGATATTTTAGTTATAACTCTAAACCATCGCCTTCTCCTCCCCTTTTTCCTTCCCTTCTCCACCTTTGCCTTTCCCCTCCCCCTCCTCCTTTCCCTTTCCCCATCCCCCTCTATCTCAACCCTCCCTCTTCTTCCCCTTCTCCTGCTCTGCCCTTGCCATGAATAGGTTGTCTCTGTATAATATGACTATAGAGTACAAGAGTAAATTAATGAGACTTTTTACAAAACAAAACAAAAACAAAACCCTACACTTATTAAATACTTACTATGTGCAAGGCCTTAACCTCTCTCCTAAATTCTATTCCTAACTGCTTAAGGGTATCTGCAATTTTAACCTCTCTAGTATTTGAAATTCAACATATGGAAAATGGAATTGACCATTTCCCCCCCTCAACACCTCTCTTTCTGTCAAGAACTACTATTTTTTTGAGTTATCCACATTGATTATCTTGGAGTCATCCTTGACTAATCCCCCTTCTTTATCCTCTGTCCACATATCCAATAAGTTGCCAGGTCTTATCTATTTCACTTACACAATATTTGGCACACTTCTTACCTTTTTTCCACTCACATAATCACTACCTTATAGTTCAGGCTCCTTGTCAGCTCTCACCTTACAAAAGGCTCACGAACACCTTTGTTTGTTATCTCTTCCTCAATAGGACTTGTTTAAAGATTTTTTTTCCCACCTAAAATAGTCTTTTCTTATAAGTAGCTAACTTAGGAGGCTCCACATTTATTTCAAGTATGTTTTCAATTATTGAAGTATTTTTCGAACTCATTTTTAAGAATGGCCTTCAGAGATAGTATGAGGGACATCATTACACTGAAGTGATATTTCCACACTTATCACCTACCTTATTGACAAGATCTGGACCCTAAAGCCAGTTACATGGGATTTGCCATTGAAGAAATTAAACATTAGAAGCCAGTAAGTCTGAATCCATTCACTAAAGAAAAATCTGAACAAGGTCTGGAAATAAAACCAGACCAAACCAACCAACCAAACAAATAAATCTAATTGACTATTTTGGATGACTATCTTCATTTGAGCTTATAAATTATTTTTGGGCCATTGTTGTTGCTGCTAATAAAGAAATTAGTTACATTTGCAACAGATACAAATGTAGCAGAATCATTTTCATTTTTGTACCTCCAGCATTGAACTTAGTATCTTGAACATAGTGGGAGATTAGAGATTCAGTGAAAAAGGATGCCAGTGTATTTACTGCTATTTACTACCTTTGTGACATTGAAAAGGTCATTTCCCTTCTCTAGATCTCAGTTGCCTCATGTGGAAATGGACTTGACCACATGTAAGATACATTTTATCTCTAAATATATGATCCTGACAGCAGCCTTTAGAATGAACATCTCGTGCCCTACATCTGGATTTCCCACTGCTTCTATTTATGACAGGTCCTTACTGAGCTAGCATTTAGAATGCTGATTATTATTACCTACCCATAGGCTGGTTAAGTGATCAATGACTCTGGATTGCCAAGTTGACATCTAGTGTTTATTGAGTTTACTATTTGCTAAATTAATGAATATAAATGAAGCAATCAAAAAGCATTTATCAATTGACTCACCACATTCTATGCACTAAGGAAATGAAGAAAAAATGAAAACAGTTTCTTAACTTGAGGAACTTATGTTTAAAGTAGGCTTTTTAAGCTAAAGTCTTTTCCCCCACGTTTCAGTTTGTCTGAGGCAATACCGTTCAGCCTTACTTAAAGGCTAAGTAAGAATTGACGCAAAAGATAGCTTACTTTGCCTTCTCAATAGAATAAATCTGGGAATGTAAGACGCTCAAGGTTTCTGGCCAGAATAGAAACAATTGCTATTTACACTTATTCTGAGCCATCAAAACACAAACAATGAGCAAGTGAGACATGGGCTGGGACCTATTATTGGCCAGTCTGTGAAAGCCATAGTGATTTGGGTTTAAAGGCATAGGTAAGTAGCCATTTGAATTTCAATGGGCTTTATCAAAGACTGCTTTTTTCAGAGCTATATTTCAATAAAAGCTTAAATGAAAATCACATGAGACAAAAAAGGTTAATTGTCTGCTTTTTTGAAAAAAAAATACTACAGAACAAATACATAGGGAAGAAAAAAAAATCCTGCCCCAAACTCCAAGATATATTGCAAAGTATAAGCAATAAAAATTTATATTTCTTTGAACACCTACATGTAGGGGTATGACTGTCCATGTGGACAGAGAGACAAAAGAAAGAAGAAAAAAAGGAAGGGGAGAGTGAGAAGCATTGCTCAACTGTAACTGGCCAGTTGGAACCCCAGAGGGCTACTACTACTCACAGATTGTTGTTTGTCTTTCATTTCTCAAAGAGGACCAATGACATCAGGAGGGTAATGTCTTGACTTGAAAGTAAATTAGATTTAAATAAGGCTGGGCTGCATGAAGTCATTGCCCTCACTCTCCTCCAGAGTTATTTGGAGTCCAGTAGCAAGACATAGGTTATGATGACTGGAGATGGCCCCCAGAGGTTAGAACAGGACATCTGATTAATTCCAGCAGGAATGGGAAATATACATACATACATACATACATACATACATACATACATATAAAATAGTAACCATGGAGATTTATGGAGAACTGAAATAACTGTTTGACTCATGATATTAACTTCTTGATTCATAGGAGAAAAGAAGGGGCAGTTATGTGTCACAGTGGATAGGGTGCTGGGTGTGGAGTCAGAACACTCATCTTCCTGAGTTCAAATCTGGCCTTAGACACTTACTAGTTGTGTCACTCTAGGCAAGCCATTTAACCCAACTTTTCTTATTTTCCCCATCTGCAAAATAAGCTGGAGAAGGAAATGGCAAATCACTATAATATCTTTGCCAGGAAAACACTAAAAGGTGGACTCAAAGACTTCAACACAACTTGAACACAAATGACTGAACAACAATAACAACAAAAGGGAAAGCTGTTGAGTAATGGCTGAAAGATCAGTGATATAGAAGACCATAATACCATCACTTACATAAAAAAAAGAAACTTCCTGGTTAATAGCATAAATGATACTTTTTTCTAGAAGGAAAAAGTCTACATTTGGCACAGAAAAATACATCATAGACATACTTTTTGGGGATAAAAAAACATCCAAAGAAGGCAAGGTGAAATTCTACTTACAAAAAAATTTCACTAACTGATGGATAACAGTTCATTAATTTATTTTTTTTTAGTTTTCAACATTCACTTCCACAAGATTTTGAGTTTCCAATTTTCTCCCCATCTCATCCCTCCCCACACCCCAAGATGGCATGCATTCTGAATACCCCTTCCCCTAATCTGCCCTCTCTTCTGTCTCTCTGCCCTTTCTTTTATCCCCTTTCCCTTCGATTTTTCCTGTAGGGGAGTATAGATTTCTATACCCCACAGTCTGTATATCTTATTTCCCAGTTGCATGTGAAAACAATTTTTTAACATTTGTTTTTAAAATGCTGGGTTCCAAATTTTTTCCTTTCCTCCCTACCCAACCACACTCATTGAGAAGACAAGCAGCTCATGTGTAGTCATGCAAAACACTTCCATAGTAATCATGTTATGAAAAACAAAATGTATTTCCCTTAATCCTATCCACCCCCCACTTATTCTATTCTCTCTTTTGACCCTGTCCCTCCTTAGAAGTTTTGCTTCTGATTACCCTCTCACCCAGTCTGCCCTCCCCCTCTATCATCCCCCTGCCTGCTCTCTTGTCCCCTACCCCCCCTATTTTCATGTAGGGTAAGATAGATTTCCATACCCAGTTGAATGTGTGTGTTATTCCCTCTCTAAGCCAAATCCAATGAGAATTAGATTCACTCATTCCCTCTCACCTTCTCCATTTTCGCCTCCATTGTAAAAGCCTTTTCCTGTCTGTTTTCTTTCATCTTCTCTCAGTATAACCCTCTCTCACCCTTTAATTTTATTCTCCAGATATCAACTCATCCTGTGCCCTCTATCTATGTATCTATCTATCTATATACATACATATAATTTTTTTCCTCCAACTGACAAAGGTCTCATGAGTTAAAAATTATTATAACAGTTTAAGGGACTATAGAATGAGGCACAAATAATTAAGTATTTGAGTACCCATGCACAAAAATATACACACATCCAGTTTCTTAAACTATAGATACAATAGAAAGTGAATGAAATTCATATAAAATGTATCACAAAGCAGAAGATATAAATCAATTCAACTAATTGAGTAAGTGTAAAAATAACCCGCAGTTATAGTTGTATTATAAAACCAAATGTGCAAATAATAAATGTTCAGATAAACTCTTCTTAAAGTTGGTTTGGTGTTACACCATTGTTTGATTAGCAAGAGAAAAAA
Source organism: Phascolarctos cinereus (assembly GCF_003287225.1). NCBI lineage: Eukaryota > Metazoa > Chordata > Mammalia > Diprotodontia > Phascolarctidae > Phascolarctos > Phascolarctos cinereus. The sequence goes on from NW_027555625.1 coordinate 179,413,242, forward strand.
AAAAACAACCATCAACTGCCTCATCCTGAATCGCCTTGTGAACTAAACTCAGTGCTTGAGAATTACCCAAGCTGTGATGTTTCTGTTACTTAAAATATTTTATTTTCATAGCCTCCATTTTCAAAAATTTCAAGCTTTAACTCTCTTTCACCCTGCCGCGGCCAACCTCACCATCCTTTATTGTGATTAAGCTATGCTTACGTCAATTCATGGTCTTTTTATTGGGCAGCAGACTCCAAACCTTCAATCTCAATTGGTATGCATAGTTGATTGAAATAGAGAAGAGTATACTTTTGTGTTTTATCTTTTTTTTTAAAAAATGCATTATTATCATAACATTTATGAAAAAATATGAAGATTTATGAAAATAGTGAAACTAGACAATTTTCCAAAAAAAGTTTAAACATTACACAATTTTTTTGAAAGCAACAAAATATTTGGGTAAAATTTGTTATATTTTCACTAGTATTTAATAATGATCATGTATACTGTAATACAATAGCGATCTTTTCTCCAGGTTTGATTAGCATGTTTCTTAATAACATGTTTAATCTTAGTCTGCCAGACCTCAACAAAAATATGTCTGTGGCTTTGGGAATTCAGAGGAGTTTGGCATCCAAAGTGTCTCACCTCTTCACAACTGGTAGGGGATGTTTATTAACAAATATACTTTGACTATTCAACACTTTGTTTCTCAGAGCTAAAATTCTCTTTCTAACCTCTCTTTTTCTTAACTACATAGTAAGAAACTCCTGGAGAAGTTAAGAAAACTTAGCCTCTTTTGTGCTTCCCCTCCCCATTATGGGGATTTCTACTATGAGAATCATTATTATCCAACAGTAATTGTTTTAGTTTTTTCCCCCGACTGTTTGCTTCTATTTCAACTATTGTCTTTTTTTTCTTTGTGTGTGTGAGAGAGAGAAAAAGAGAGAGAGAGAGAGAGAAAGAGAGAGAGAGAGAGAGAGAGAGAGAGAGAGAGAGAGAGCGAGCACACAAAGGATTTCTCAAAACTTTAAGTATCTTTTGATCAGTTATTTGGAAGAAGTGTTTTGTTTGTTTTTTTTTTTGTTTTTGAGTCAGTCAGGGTTAAGTGACTTGCCCAGGGACACACAGCTAGTAAGTGTCTGAGTCTGAATTTGAACTTAGGTCCTCCTGATTAGTACTCTACCCACAGCACCTCCTTAGATGCCCCAATACATTTTCCATAAAATCATCCCAAGGGATTGATTTTAGATTTATTAAACTTGGCATTTTTATATTACCCCAATGGATACAATAATTTAAAGTGACAACGCTGAGGAATATCACTCAATGAAAGAATGTGTTTAGTTCCTTCCTATAAGACAATGATACTGGAACTTTTTTTTTTTGGAGCTATGCTATTCTTTGATTTCATAATATTTCTTCCTAAAAATAAGTGTGCTATGCAACATTTGAAATTTGAGTTAACTAAAATAATTTGCTTTAAAAATTTATATATATATATATATATACATATATATATATATATAATATATATATATATATATATATATATATATATATATATATTATATATATATATATATACATTTCTAGGCATATTGTACAGTACTCTTTTTCCACACACTTCATGTTTCAGGCAAATGGGCCCACTTACTGATTCTTGTATAATATCCCATCTTCCTTTCTATGCCTTTTATATGGAATATCCCCCATGATTGAAATGTACTTCTCCTTCACCTCATATTATCCCATGCTTCCTGCAAAGGGCAACCTACATTTTTCATCTGCTATTCTGCCAAGTTTTAGCTACATGGAACAAGATCCCCCTCCCAGAATAAGTTCACCACTCCTAATCTTACCACTGTGCTGCTCTCTTAAGCCTAGATTGATACCATCTCCCTGGATGTAGGGCTGGAGTGTAGAGTACCAAATATTTCCTAATGCCTTCCTTTATAGAAGACTCTATAAATAGACTTTATAGAAGACTATAAAAATGGACTCTCAGCTCATTCCACTTTGCTTCTGATATTCTGTCACACTTCAGATCCATAGAATAAGATGCCTCAATGCTAGGTAGCCTTTATTTTACTCTCCCCCACTCTTTCCTGCCCCTTTTCATCTGTTATTTCCCCTTCTAGATTATAAGCTCCCTGAGGGCAGGGACTATCTTTTTATTACTTGTATCTTCAGCATTTAGCTCAACGCCAGGCCTGCAATAGATGCTTAATAAAATGTTTATTGGATTGGATTAAAGATACATCCAAAAGAAGCCTGTAACCCATTTTTTCTTTCCTGCAAAAATTACTTTGTTTATGGCTTGAACTTAATTTTTTACTTTAAAAGTGACAGAAAACTAAGGAACACCAGTTGATCAGAATAAAATGTTTTAGAATATAAGCTTTGTTGTGGCAGGGTTGATTTGAGTTTTGTGCTATCAGAATTTAGAACATCAGATTTTCCCACATAATTGTTGCCACTATTCGTCACATTATTTTTTCAGTCCAAAAATTGTTGTAAAATCTTTCATCACATAATGTAATTCTGTTAGTCATGGTGCTTAAAAGGTAAACAGAGAAGCAATGTATTCACCAGTGGCATATAGATACCCATTTATCTCTCGTGCATTGAGAGTAGAATTCTCAGCGTTATGCACGTTGTCAGTATATTTCTGAAAACCAACTTGCCTGGTTTGTTTAGAGAACTATAGTACTAACCATATTGTCACTCAATCCAATGAAGCTCTAGGGGAGTAGGCAGGCAGGCGAAGCTGCCATGAGTAAGTCATGTGATATGGTAAGACTTGCATCTTCCTACACTAGGTAAACTGTACAGTCTGTCCACCAGCAATACAGGTTAGTAATCAATGATTTTTAAATAATACTGGCACATTTTTTTTAAAGCTTTACCTAATGGCCTCGCCCCCACCCACTGTTTTACAAAAATACTTTGGCAATCTGTGATGATTATGCTGTGAAATACGGTAGCCCTCAGTACATATCAATTGCTTAACAGGTGCTTGTTCAGTTGAGTTAAATTGAACTGATATCCCCTAAGATACCCATGTTGAATTGTCTGTGAACTGTATAAAATCTAGGACAGAGTTCTAGAACCCAAAAAATTTGTATACCTAATTGATATGTCTCCTTTGTCTTTCTTTCTATGTATTAATATAAACTAAACGTTGGTATTATGTACATAAGGGCCTAATTTAAAAACATTTTCACTTATAGACTCAAATTAAATTTATGGTATTTTCTTCTGAGGCTCTGTCTATGGTAAGTTGATACAAATATATGTGTTTCTGAAATTTGCTATTGTGAGCTTTAAGGTATAGGTGGATGTTTGAGTTTCCAAAAAAGAAACCTAACTTAAACAATTGAATCTGATTTTTCTTAGTTTGATGAGAGCAGATTCTGAAAACCTAGCAACTAAAAATAAATATATGGATTTATAGTGGAAACACTTCCCTCCCAGAATTCTCTACTCAGAAAGAGGCATCTGTTCATCTCCTGCATGCAGACACCCTCCCATTGACTAGACATAGTTTTCTCTCTACCCCCCTGCTGGGTCAATTAGTCGTAATTGTTTCTTTCACTTCCTCTGAGAAAGTCTCTGTATTTCAGTAGAGTTTACTTCCTTTTAGTAAACTCTCATACTTACTAAACGAAACAGGCAGTTTGGATTAACTCTTGGAATTTTTCAGCTTGTATGGTATTCTGACTGTGAACACTTCCAGTTAAAAATCTCCCTTCCCTTAAAAGAAAAAAATCCCTTCTCCGCATTGTACATGAAATTGTTTTAAACTATTTCCTGTGGCATTGTTATTGGTGATAGACTAGAGTGAAAGCCAGTCAGATTCAGTTCATAAATTCACACACAAAAATCTAACAATTTGATTATAATCCTGATAAGATATCCTAACGTGTAGATCTCAGGCAATTGTATTGAATAAACATATGCGTATAATCTTAGAAAATTCCTCATTTTTCAGATCTCCATATTAAATAAATATCACTAATTTTTTCATTACTTTATTCCTTTTGTTTTTTAACTAGTCCTGAGAGTTTGTCAGTATAGGGAACTAATAGTGAGGACTTCTTCCAATGCGCATCAGAGCCTTGTGGGTAATTTATCTCATCTTAGAATATTACCTGGGTCACTGAGAGGTTAAGTAACTTATATGGCCAGTATATAACAAGATCTGAACCAAAGTCTTCCTGACTGCAAGGCTAATTCTTTTTCCACTATATCATGTGTCAGTCATTCACATCTAAATATATTCTCATTCACATTGAAACTTGGTAAATGACATATTAACGTGTCATATCAATATTTTGTTGTAATTACTTGTTTGGTGATGTTGGAATTATAATTTGTTCGTGATCTTTCTTGAATAACGAGATACATGAACATCAATTAATTAATCCCAGAGTACTGTGGTTTCATCCACGTGTGGAGTTGCTTCATCAATATAGATTGCAACTTCTCTAAACAATACTAGATTTATATAAAAAAATATATTTTTAGTTTTCAACATTCACTTTCATAAGATTTTTAGTTCCAAATTTTTTTCACCATCTCTCCCCTCCCACCACTCCAAGATGGCATGCAGTTTGATATAGGCTCTACATATACATTCATATTAAACTTATTTTCACATTAGTCATGTTGTAAAGAAGAATTAGAACCAATGAGAGAAAACATAAGAAAGAAAAAATGAACAAAAAAAGAAAAAAAAGAGAAAAAGCAAGTAATATGCTTCGATCTGCATTCAGACTTCACAGTTCTTTTTCTTGATGTGGACAGCATCATGAGTCTTTTGGAGTTGTCCTAGATCCTTGGATTGTTTGGATTGCTAAGAAGAGATAAGTCTATCAAAGTTAGTCATCACACATTGTGGCTGTTACTGTGTATAATGTTCTATACTAGATTTTTTTTTTAAGCTTTCCCCTTCACCACCACCAATCCACACACACACATACACAAACAACTCAGTTCATCATCTGGTAATTAACTTCAACTGATATTTCTCTACTAACTTAATCTGGTTCTGTCTTTATAGACACGTAATATATCACAAAGCTATTTAAGACAACCCTGCACATAAAGTGGGAGGCAATTTAAAATTAATTTTGATTGATTGGCTCTTAAAGTCTTCTCAGCTTGGTAGAATCTATCAATGCACAATACACATATTGTCTTCAGGAATCCAGAGAAACTTCTATATCATGATGAGGTATTAGAGACATAATATTGTAGATTATGAGACAATAGATTATGAGCCCCTTGAGATCAGGGACTTTTGTCTCTGTTAATATCCTTAGTGCTTAGCACAATGCCTGGCACATAGTAGGTGCTTAAATTATTTTTTTTATTAATATGACCTGACTTAACATAATATTATAAAATCTTTTAGGGAAAAGAGAAGTCAATATGTAATAACTTTTAAATTACCTACTCCTCGAGAAAAGGCCACAAAAGAACCCTAAGTAGCTGGGAAAAAATATTAAAGGGAAAGAAACTTTATATTCTTCCTTGATTATAGATTCTGATATTAAGTATAATTTTTGCCACCTCCTTAGAAATAATAAGAAAAGTTATACCTGATTTCCTTTTGCATTAACCTTCATGGTAACTAAAGATAGAAATAGTTCTTTTTAAATAAGTTCTTCATATTAAATATTATTTTCATAGTTTTGAATACTAGGATATTTAATTTGGTACCTAGATGAATTAATAATTTAATTTAGTATCAGGATAAATCAGTTCCTTTATGTTCTTCATTTATTTTATTTTATCTTTATGACTTTCTTAAGATCCCTCTCCAAACTGTATAGTTACTTCATTTATTATAGAACTTAGAATTGGACACAATACCACAATATTCTAATAAGTTTTTAATTAGCCCTAAATATGAAAGAAATGTTATGGTTCTAATGACCTGCTTCTCTTTATGAACAATTTTTCATTCTAGCTTAATGTTATCAACCAGGGGTGAGTAGATTCCTGCCTAGAGACCAAATCTAGAACTCTACCTATTTTTGTGTAATCCAAGATCAGGCCTGGGAGCTATAATTTGCTGATACCTGTTATAGACTTTTCTGTGTCATACTTCAATTTAAGAAAGTTACCGAGTAACTACTTTATGCTGGACACTGAATAAGACAGTGTAATATCTGTTATTTATACAATACCTTAAACAGTACAATCCATTTTAGACATTATCTCCTTTGACGTTCATATCCCTGTTAACTCCTTCAGATATTAAGATGGTCATTTACTTTTTAAATGTAATTTTATTGATAAATTTTGTTTTTTACATTTGCCTATATTTCCCTTTGTAGCCTTCTATATCACCCTTCCAAAAGAATCATCCATCATAACTTTTTTTAATGAACAAGAAGAGAAAAAAAATATTCAGAAAAAGTAATATATTAAAAACATCTTACTATGCAATGTTCCTTTCCTTTGGTATCTTATTTCTTCAAAGATGCCATAGGAAATATCTCCTATCTTTTGGGAAGAGATCAAGGTTGTTTTTTTTTTTTAATAATTTCATAACATCATTTTTAACAATTACTTTGTGGTTGCTGCTCTTTATAGTTACCTTTTACAGTTATTGTATATTTTGTTTTCCTGGCTCTCCTTTGTTTTGCATCTATTCATTTATGTGTTCTCCATGTTGTACTACATTATTCATTCTGGCCATTTCTTACAGCACAATAATATTCTATTATATCCATCAACCATAGTTTGTTTAACCATTCTCCAATCAATGGACACCTTTATTTTCTTTTCTTTGCTACCACAAAAAAAAAGTACTGCTAAATTTTCAGTGTATATGCAGACTTTCTTTTTATCCATGGCCTCCTTGAGACATATGTTTAGCAGTGGAATCTCCAAGTCAAAAAAAGTATGACTAGTTTAGTCACTGTATTTGTATAACTCGAAATTTCTTTCCATAATGGTTGTATCAAATTGCAGCCCTACCAAGAATGCAATAGTATGCCTATCTTTTCATAAATTTTGCAGCATTGCCTATTCCTATTTTAATAATCTTTGCCAATCTGTAGTGTATGAGATCAAATAAGAACACCATTACTCTTTTTTTGGGGGGGGGTAGGCAATGGGGTTAAGTGACTTGCTCCAAGTCACACAGCTAGTAAATGTCAAGTGTCTGAGGCCTGATTAGAACTCAGGTCCTCCTGACTCCAAAGCCACAGCTTTATCTACTGAGCCACCTAGCTGCCCCCACAATTATTCTTTTTGTTACTAATTTGGTACATTCTTTCATATGATTCTTAATAATTTGTGATTTTTCTTTTTGAGATGTCTTTGTTTACCTTCATTGATTATCTATTAGGGAATAGTTTTTTGTCTTATATATTTCTAAGTTGTCCATATACCTTGGATATCAAAACCTTATCAAAGATACTTGATACAAAGATTACCCCTCCCACCGCCCAACCCCCCCACCCCAAGTCAACCACTTCCCTCTTATTCTAGGGTTCTTAACTTTGTGGAGAATCTAGTTTCATGTAACCAATATTATTTATCTTCCTTAATTGTGTCTATGACTTACTTGGTTCAGAATTCATTCCACACTGATAGCTGTAAAAAAATATATGATCTTCTCTTCCATTTTTTAAATGGTATAAGCTTTAATATTCAAGTCATGTATCCATTTTGAATTTATTATAGGATATGAAATGCGATTTTGGTTTTAGACTAATTTAAGCCAGGCTTCTTTCCAGTTTTCCCATCAATTCTTATCAAATATGGAAATTTTTTTCCAGAGATAATTTATGTTTTCAGGTTTTTCAAACACTGAGTTATTTGAGTTCAATTATTTCTGATGCTTCTTTGTCTAGTATTCTTTACCCAATATCAAATGGTTTTAAAGCCTGTTGAGAGGAGATGATGTACAAGGACCTTTAAGGTCTTTATGCAGTTTATATTTGTTTCTTTTAAAGTGTCTTATAACTTATTTGTCTAAAGGAAGGTCTCAACCGTAGTCCAACATACTGTATTCTTGTCTCTTGCAAGCCTAGAGGGACACACAGGAGCTATTAGTTTGGTACACCCAAATTTTCTTCCTCAGGAGAGAGACAAAAATAGGTGAGAAAGAAGGTGGTGGTATGAAGGTAGGTGGGGCCAGATGATCTATGATATTATAAGACTAGATCTGGAAGGGACCCCCCAAAAAGTCATCTAATCAAAGCTCATATCACAGAAGAGAAAATCATAGTCAAGGGGTGTTAAATAACAAGAACAGTAATTAGTATTATTATACATTATTAGCAACAATAATTAGCAAGAACAGCAATTAGCATTTATGTAGCACTTACTATATGCCAGACTATGCTAAGTGCTTTACAATTATTATCTCGGTTGATCTTACAACAACTTTGGGAGATTCCATTTTGCAGATGAGGAAACTGAGGCAAACAGAGATTAAATGATTTCCTAGTGAGGCTAGATTTGAATTCAGGTCTTCCTGACTCCAGTCCCAGAGTTCACTGCACTGCCTAATGATTTGTCCAATGTCACCCAGCTTGCAAATGTTAGGGGGTCAGGTTTTAACACAGGGGTCCTCTGACTACGGAGCTAGTGCTCTTTTCAAGACAATGTTGCCCAACTCCTTTACCAGCCATAAGCTGAGGCAAACAGCCACTTGCTTCTTTTATTTTTCATTTGACTCATTATCTGTTCGGCAAAAATTAAAAAAAATAAAATAAAAAAGATACATTTTGTTCCATTAAAAGGAGACTCATTTGGCACCGTGGTTGTTATTTCAAAGCAGAGGGGGAAAATAGCATTTGTGTGGGAGGGGAAGTATGCTGCAGAAAGATTTTATTGGTTTTCTTCTTACATTATCAGAACAAGTCTATGAAAGGGGAAAAATCTCAGGAAATTTAGTCCCTATTTTCAAATGCCTAAATACTCTGACCAGAACACGACATCATGCTTACTTCATACTTTAAGGGAGGGAGTTCAAAGCCTTTATCATCATTCTCCCAATATTCTCCTAAAATTGGACTAAGGATCCTTACCAATAAATTTCTGCAAACACAATATTATCTACTTTGGTGATGTTGACTTTTTTTTTTTTAACATTTTATAGAATCAGGCATGGAATATTTTCTTATGGAATTCTGTTTCAATAAACATACTGTGTGTGTGTGTGTGTTCTTTATTATGAATTTATACTGGGCCCTCAGGGTCTCCCTTCTTTTCGGATGAGAGGTGCATTTCAAGCAAGATCAGCTTTTCAGCAATTGCTTAAAATATCATATGCTTCAGGGAGAGTTTTCTTTGGGGCACCACTCATATTAAAATATGATTCTTGCAGGCTAAATGGAAAAAAAACCCTCTCTAGGTGCTACAGAAGTGCCAATGAGACACTCAGTTCCTACTGTTTAAATGAATTTGTTATCTATGGGTGTATTAGACTGTGCAATTTAAACTGACATATTCATTTTTGTGGAACAATTAAAAATGTTTAACATGTGAAAAAAATGAAATGTTAATTTGCATATTTCATTTCTAAAATTCTCAGAAATTATACTTTAAACATCTCCATAATATTTGTCCAGTCTCTCTTTGGTTTTTACATATAGTCATTAAGAATTAACGCCAATTTGAACAAATTTTGGTGTTGTGAATAACAGATTGATATAATTCAAAAAGGGGGAAGAGCCATTAGCCCACAGCAGGTAGCAGTAGAAACAGATTTTTTTTTGTATAAAAGCTATTTTTAATCAAGCAGAACCAAATCTACATTCATTTCTTTTATGTTAATTTCTTAATGCCCTTCTCTTCTCCAAGATACTTGCATTCTTATTTTTGGGAATGGATTTGGAAGGTAAGATAGTTTTCTACAAATTTCAGACCTTTTTCAATCTGTGTACCATAATTAAATCAAGCTTGAGTTTCTGTTCTTACCTGGAAGCAAAGTGTGTCTGCTCTCCAAGGATAGGGTTTTGTTAGTAGACTGGCCATTCGATGATGAATAGTTAGTCCATGGTAGCCCATGAAACTAAGAAACAAAGAAAATGGTCTCCAGTCCTATGTGTCTCCCTCCTTTTTTTACCATAATGATAGCAAAATGGTAGGAAATCAGTCAAAGGGTCTGAAGACTCACATAGTTTTAAAACATTCCATAATCATGAACTTAATTGCAGGTATTCTAAATGTGAGGTTCTTGTATGTGGGACATCTCCAGACCATTCTGTTAGAGGAACTTGATTGATCTTGATATTTTTCTCACTCTCAATTAATTCTGAAGAAAAAAAAAGCTGCACTTATATTAACAAAAAGGGGTTCACAGGTTCTCCATGGAAAGATAATCGATATATCAATAAGTATTTATTAAGTGCCGATATCTGACAGACACTGTGTTAGGTCTTGATCTTAAAAAAGACTAAAAATATGTTCTATCCAGGAACTTACATTCTGTCGAGGGACAGACTAAATATAAAGGTAGTTAGTAGGGGATGGACCTAGCATGGGGAGGGAATGGGAATTAGGAAGTTTTGCATAAAAAAAGGTAATGGTGTAGAAATGTCTCAAAGTAGGAGAACATTTCCAGAAGATGCCAGGACAGATTGAGGAGTAAAGTAAAACATTTGCTAGAGTTGGTTTTATCTTGAATCCAAAGTCAATAGGAAACATCATTTCATGGAGTTTGTTTTCTCATATTTCTTTGTCCAGGTATGTATTTATAGATAGGTATAATCTGTGATTTAATTGGTATCAGGGTAAGGGGGCCTAGAAAGAACTTCTTATACCAAGGAAGGGGGTAACTTCAGTGTAATTTATAATCTTTGATAATTGTGTAGAATACAGACAGGTTAATTGATTCCCTTTATCTAAGGCAGTAGTATGTCCTTATAACAAAAGCAGTTCACCTAAGCCGGGGCTCTTCAGAGATACTAGGGTTGATTATTTTGGATGGCCATTGAGGGATTTACCTGTCTCTGGTTGTAGGTGGAAGTAAAGGACAAGGCAGACAAACCTCTGAGAGTTTCTGTTCTCTTACACTATAGCTGGCTGTAAAAAGGCAGGGAAGATACCTTTCTTTCATCTACCTCTTTTAAACAGCAGAAGATTCTTTCTTCTCCAGTTTGCTCCCAGAAACTGATTTTCTTCCAATCAGTTCAGCAGGGGGGACAATGCAGCTTCTAAGCTTTTCTCTCAACTCTTAATTTGGCTGCTCTTCTATGATCCATCTGCTCAGTTAGGTAATTTCAACCAGTAAGGTAGAAATCTCAGTTTTGAGACCTCCACTCAGCAGGACTTGGCTGAGTTTTCCTGTCCTCAAGGAACAGGGGGCATTTGCTTTCCTTTTCTTCTTCTTCTGCCTTCAAGGCCTGTTTCTGTTATCCTTTTCAGTTGCTGACCTATTTTCATCAGTTGCTGGCTGACTACTGCTTCAATAGAAGTGACTCATTTCTGTCTTAGGGTCAGAAACCAAAATCTGTGTTATTTTCAGAGATAACACAAACAAGCAATATACAATAGTTTGGTATTCACAAAAAAGTTCCAATTATTAAGTTTTCACAATTGCCAACCTCACAATGCTCATAATAATTATATGTAAAATAGCTTCTGAGAAATGCTATTTTTGCCATCTTTACCTCCACTACTTTTTTTTCTTTCTTTGGGAGCTGACCCCTTGCAAGTTCCTTACCTACTGTAATATGGACAGTAAATATTTCCCACCTTCTTTTTAGGTAACTAGTCTTGCTTTTTAAAAGAGCAGAGAACCACTGTCCTTTCAATTAATCGAGAAGGATATTTGGATACATACAATTATTTGCCCCAAAGAGGAATGGACTGCTTCAAGAGATAGTAGGTACCCCATTATTTTAAGTTTCTAATTGGAGAATAAATGACTCCTTGCAGAAGAGGTTGTTTAGGAAACACTTGTTTAGAAATGGGTCCCTGCTAGCTCCAATATTCAATGGATTTGTGACAGGCATTAGGTAAGCAGGAAGAGGACATTTAGAATGAAGGGAGGAGTTGGAAGTTAGACCTGTGACAAGGGCACAAAATAGTTGGAATGGCAAAGGAAAGAATAAGTGTAGCTGTCCATTAGCCAATGCTACCTGAACAAAAGGACTGGGACAGAGGTATGCCTGATTGACAAGCATTTAACTAGGTTGGCTAGAATGTGAATTAATTGTAAAGTGCTATAGAAATGAGAAACCCACAAGCAGACAAAAACAACTATTTCTAAAACATGGTTCAATATTGTATTCTGTCAAGCTGATATGATCCTCACTAGAATGGGGATCTTTTCTTCTACTTCCAAACCATTGTTGGCTGCATTATAAACACAGAAATATAATTTTCCATTAAAATAATTTTTAAAAGTTTTCTGAAAATTCATGTGAAAATGGCCTTTCCTGACTCTATGCATTTTCACAGACTCTTCCCCCATGCCTAGAACCCTCCTTGTTGATGACTGCCTCTTGGCTTCTTCCAAGATCCATCTAAAATCCTCCATTCAACAAGAAGCCATTCCTGACTCCTCTTAAAGATACTATCTTTACACTATTAATTATCTCCAATTTATCCTGTATTTATTTTGTTCGTACCAACTATTTTCATAGTGTCTTCCCCATTAGACTGTGAGCTCTTTGAGAACAGGACACTCTTTTGTCTTTCTTTTTATCACTGACACTTAGCAGGTCCTTCATAAATATGCTTGTTTTCTGACTCATTGGCTGACTAGCAGGTTATACTAACCTGAAGAGATTAAACACGAAGGCCTTTTAATAGACTTAATCTGAGAACCAGCCTAGCTAAATTTGGTGGGGCTCCTATCCAGAAAGTTTGCCAATGACTATTTCAACTATAACTGCACATGAAAACTAATTACCAATGAAAGGTATAGAATGACCTGTACCAAAATTTGAAGTTCTCTAATACATGATATATAATATATTAGATTGCATTTAATGAAAACTTTTTTTTTTTACAAAAAGGGAAGCCTTACTTTTCACTTACTTGTCAAAAAAAATGATCTGAGAAGTCAGGAGTTATACTGAATCTGGGGGAGGAATAAACAATTATTAGTTATGATAATCTTTGATTTTAGATGAAATAAAAATTATCTAGTTAACCAGCATGTTTTGGGATACCGCATACATAAAAGCAACAGGTGGGAAGGAGAGACAATTGATTTCTGTTAATTTTTAAAAGTTAAACTGTTAGGGATGCTACAGTTATAAAGTGTACTTACAGATTAAGTCTCTGTATTGTTAGTTTTACTTACTTTGTTTACTTTTTGTTCAGGAGATCTCTCAGGAACTAGGAGTAATCTATAAATGCATATAATGTAAAAACAAAACACATACAAAATAAACTGAAAATGAATAACAACAAAAAAGTACTGATATCCAGAAGTACTGAAAAAAAAAAAGAGTCTCAAAGCCAGGAAGACCTAGGTTTATATCAAGCCTCTGACATGTACAGGCTATGTAGCACTAGCCAAGTTCACTTATACTCTCTGTGTTCTGGGAAACTCCCTATGACTGTAATTTGTAAAGAAGGTATGTTCCTACGTTAAGAGAATTTCCCGGTCTGCAGGAGTTCTGTAAATCAACATAATCATGCATCCAGTCCTAACCTAGGCTCTGTGTGCATTGTATCATTCAAATATTCATACAAGAGATCCACAAAAAATAAAATACATAATTCCTGCTTACTAGGAATTCACTATAATCAAATTTTTGAGACAAGGCTAATTCATGAAACACAAAATATTCTATTTCTTCTTGAAAAAGATACTTTGTCATCAAGACAAATTCAGTAAAGACTATCTGATCCCCTAAAAAGTACTGACAGCATCTTTTGAAAGCAAACATGTGCACCTTTTAAAGTCAGCTGAAAAAAGGAATTTTTTTTTCTTTTTTTCAAAAGACATTCAAACTGAAGGAAACTGAACACTGTATCTCTCTTAGCCTTAGTCTCTTCATTTATAAAATGTATAATAACATCTATCCAACAGAATATAATAAGAATAAAAAGAAATAATGTATGCTAAGTGTTCATCATCTGTAAAATGAGCTGGAAAAGAAAATGGCAAACCACTCCAGTATCTTTGCCGAGAAAACCCCAAATGGGGTCATGAAGAGTCAGACATGACTGAACAATAACAACAACAACAACAACAACAACAAAGAGTGTTTTTCAAACCCAAAAACAGTAAATAAGTGTTACTCAATAACAAATATACTTATTATATGTAAAGGGATAATGTAGGTCCAGAAAATTATGAAGTGAATGGTTTTTTCTTTATTACAATTACGTACTACTAATATAAATGAGGAAATTTAAAATAATAACTAAAGTGTTGCTCTCTGAAATGCTTGGTAAAAAGGTCATTCATTGGAAAATTGAATTTCCTTCAGTACTCTCCAGAATGTGTGAAGGTATGTTTCCTAGGATCATAGATGTAGAGCTGGAAGGGACCTTAGAGATGATCGACTTCAAACTCCTCATTTACAGATAAGGGAACAGAGGCTTAGAGAGATTAAAGGACATGCCCATGGTCACATAGATAATAAATGTCAGAGGAAATATTTGGATGTGGGTTTTCCTGGCTCCAAGTCCATCACTCTATCCTTTAAACCAAGCTGCCTCTGATTTTAGGAATGGCTTATAATTAAAGCAGTTACAATGAAGGCAAGTAACCTTTCATTATTAATGTCTTTTCCCTGAACACAATAAAAAACATAGACTTTTTTTTTTCTGTCCTTGATTCTTACCTGGGCAGCTTGTTGGCGTAGTGGATAGTTATCCTTTTGTTTTCCCTTTCTCCCTTCTCTTTTCCGTCCTTCTCTACCTTTTTGCTTCCTTCCTACCTTCCTTTCTTCCTTCCTGTTTTCATCATCATCATCATCATCATCATCATCATCATCATCACTATCATCATTATTATTTGTAAAACATGATGGTCAGTTTAGCTTTCATGTAGAAAGTGACATAAGATTCTCCCATTTTGTCGCATTCACAGTGTCTGATACAATACTTATGTGTGCCCCTATATACACAGAGAACCCCAGAATCTCAGAGTCAGAAGGGTTGTTATGGGTCTTCAAGTCCATCAGGTAACTGAAAAACAAGCCCCTCTAGAACATCCCCACTAAGTGGTCATCCAACGTTTACTTCAGGGTTTCAAGTAAGAGAGATCCCATTATATCCATAGCTGCTCTTGCACAGTTCTAAATTCACCTCTTTGCAACTTCAATCTATTCTTCCTAGTTCTGGTACCTGGAGCCAAATAGAACGTGTCTACTGCCTCTTTTTTTGGCCATTTTCTTTTTTACATTATTTAAGTTTTATATCTAACTCACTATAAGCTCATTGAGGACAGGGATCTATGTCTTATCCTTCTCATGAATTGCCCACAGTAACTAGCACAGCACTGAGCATACAAAAGGTTTGCAGAAAAGTTGTCTCAGTTGTCTACAAAGTGGGGACAAGACAGCTCTTATATGACATTAGATGAGAGATTTGTCTCCCTTCATCATCAGTCACAGACCAGGAAGCAACTCATAGAGATCACTTGTTAAATTGTGAAGAACACTGGACCAGGAGTCAGGATGTCACGGTTCTGTTGTCTGGTCTTTTGCTAATCAGCTGTGTGACCATGGGTAAGTTGTTCTACTTTTTGGGACCCAATTTTTTTCTTCTGTAAAATTAAAGGATTGGCTTAGATGATTAAGAAGATCCCTTCCAAATCTAAGATAATTCTTAGGCATTAATCTTGAAATTAAATGAGAGGCAAAAGCTAAAATAATATATGAAGTAGTAATAAGTAATGCAGAACACATCCATTCCATCTTCACATTCATATTTTACCATTTTATTATTTGATTTTCTTATTTGGAATCACTGTCCTGGGGATTAAAAATATTTAATTTGCATGGATAATACAAAGTTTTTATATTACCTTCATTTCCAAGTATATCTCTCCACCATAGTCTGTCATCTTGAGGGAGAGGCAGGGTAGAAGAAAGAATTTTCTCACTATCCTTGGGTACAAAATCAGTCATTAGAATGACACATTTTTTTCCTTTTTTTTCCTACTGATATTCATGTAATCATTGTATATATTGTTTTCCTGATTTGGATTACTTTATTCTTTATCAGTTCATAAAGTGCTCCCATCTTTTTCTGAATTCTTCACAACCACAATTTTTTACGCAGCAATAATATTGCACTACCTTCATTTACCACTATTTATTTAGCTATTTCCTATCAATAGGATATACTTTGTTTCAAGTTCTCTGCTGTCAGAAAAAAAGTACTTCTGTGTGACTTATTTTGAAAGAAAAAGCAGCAATAAAAATTTGCTAGGTATGGATTTGTCGGAATTTTTATGACCTTGAGATATCTGGAGGCATTGACCTTTTGCAGATGTGTGGGTCATAGTGATAAGAGATCATCCTCTGTACTAGTTACTACAAGATAATCAGGGAGACATTCAGACACATTTTGAGTCATATCTGTAGTAACCATTAATGCTCCTGTTGAATCAGGAAAGGGAAAGGGGTAGAGAACCTCAATGTTCCTGTGTCCCCTTGTCATTCAGTGGAGCTGTCAATCAGCATCAGAAGAGTCAGCTTTTTCATTAAAATCATTCCTGTGTTGTGCAGAGATGATTGACAGATCAGCTATCCGTTGAAATTTATGGGCTTCATAATTTCTGGGGCCCTTTTAATACAAAATTACCATAATTTTAAAGTCAAAGGAGACCTTACAAACCATCTAACATAATCCTGTCACTTTACAGTAATAAATTACTGTACCCCAAAAGATATGTTCCCTGGGTTTTAGTCTTCAGTCACCTCACTCTGCTAGAGATTCATTAATCATAGGGTCTTGATCCTTTCCTTTCTCCCTTCTTAAGTGGGTTTCACAAGTTAGGCTTTTGAAAAGTTCAGCCTTTGGTGAGGGGCAAAATTCATTTCTTTCACTTACACATTTGAACCTCCTGGCCTAATTTAAGTAATTTCAATTCAATTCAACAAACATGTTAAAGACCTTACAAAAAAAAATCTATTAAGCTCCTCATGTTCAGTGAGTTAATATATACAGCATTTTGTAAATCTCTGAGACATATATAAATGCTAGTTATTTTTGAATAACTACAACAATAATAACTTTTTATTTAAGGTACTGTTCTCAGAGGGGATAGGCTAAAGACAAAACAGTAACCAACAATAAGCACAAGGGAATAGTTACTGACCTCAGAAAAAAATAGATTCTACTGGGGTTTCACAACATGTGTACAGATTTTTTAAAATACAAATTATATGCAAAATAATATTTAATTTCAAGAACATTAAAGAGGAGGGGAGGAGAAATCAGGAAAGGAATCTTGCACCTGAGCTGTGTCTTGAAAGAATGTAAAAAACCTAAGATATAGAGCTAAAGAGAATTTCAGATCTAAACATTTTTCCTAGGTGTATCTTGCTGTGTCGTTACTTCTATTGTATATATCCTAGACTATCTATCTTTGCATCTAATTCTGAACCTAATTCTGATCCCAGCTTGGTCTGTTTCCTATTGGCTAAGTTAACAGACACACTGAGGAGCAATATAAACTAGGTATTTTTCCTTTGTCTTTAGATAAGGAATCTCTATGGTCAATAGTCACTGGTCCTGCTTGGGGTGCTAATGCTGCAACTTATTTATTTTCAAAACCACAATTGTAAATACAAAAATTAGCATATCAAGATATCGACACATTCTTATTCCTACAGTAATCACACAGGGGTGTTTCACATAACGTTTCAGGTTCACAAGGCACCTTAAAAATGCTTTATTGTTGGAGGCAGCTAGGTGGTATAGTGGATAGAGCACCGGCCTTGCTGTTCTTGAGTCTTTGCCACTGTTCATTACTCTCTCCTCCATTCTCATTTTTTCTTTAGGTTTCCAGGACATTGTTCTCCTTTGATATTCCTCTTGCCTATCTGATCACTGTCTCCTTTGCTGAACCCTCTTTCAGGTCATGCCCTCTAAATGGTGTCTCTCAGAGTTCTTTCTTGGGCCTTTTTCTCTTCCTCTGTACTTTTGGTGATCTTATAAACTCTCATAAATTTAATGTCTTTCTATCCTGGTGATTCTTAGATCTACCATTCCTGCCCCAATCTCTATGCAGACTTCAATCTCATATCTCCAATTGTCTGAATTTCAGACATCTTAAAGTACATGTCTAATAGACATCTTAAGCTCATTATGTTCAAAACAGAACTTATTATCTTTCCCCATAAACCTTTTCTCCCTACCATCCCTATTACTATAGAGGATAACATCATGTTCATAATCCCCTAGGCTCACCATTTAGGAATTATCCTTAATTCCTCACTATTTCTCACACCCTTTTCCCTGCCCCCATCCAAGCTGTTGCCAAGGCCTGAATATTCCCCCTTTGCGACTTCTCTCAGCTATGCCCTTTTCTCTCCTCTGCCACCACTCCAGCACAGGCCCTCATCACCCCAGCTTGATTATTGCAATATCCTGCTAGTTGGTCTGCCTACCTCAAATCTTTCCCTTCTCCACGCCATTCTCCATTTGGCCACTGAAGTGATTTTCCCTAAAATGCAGGTCCGAACATATCATACTCCTACTCAGTAAATTCCAGTGTCTTCCTATTGCCTCTAAGAACAAGTACAAAATTCTCTGGCAATCAGACCCCTTCATAACCTAGCCCTATCCTAACTTCTTAGTCTTCTTGTACCTTACTCCCCATCAAGCACTCTTTGATCCAGTGAGGTTGGCCTCCTGGCTGTTCTAAGAACACAATACTCCACCTCTATGCTTTGGGTATTTTTTCTGGTTATATCCCACGCCTGGAATGCTTTCCCTCCTCCACTCCAACTGCTGACCTCTCTGGCTTGATTGAATTCTGACCAAAATCTCACTTTTTATAGGAAACCTTCCCCAACACCTCTTAATTCCAGTGCCTTCTCTCTGTTAATTAATATCTATTTATCCTCTGTATAGCCTGATTTCTATATGTTTGTTTGCGTGTTGTATTCCCTATTATATTGTAAGTTCCTTGAGGGCAAGGACTATCTTTAGAATTGTCTTTGCTCTCTAGTACCAAGGGCAGATGGTAAGGTCCAGAACATCACAGGACAGAGTATCAGGGCATTTAATGGCTTGATGGTCTTTCATCTCAGTATTTTAGTTATTGACTCTCAGCTCACAAAAAAAAAAAAATTAAGTAGATATATTGTTCTTACCTAGCCACCCAGATGGAGCCCAGGGTTGGGAGAGGGCAAAAGAAAGTCAAGGGAAAAGGTCCTTAGTACTCTACCAACTTCCTTCTCCAGTTATTCGAGAGCAGAGGGCTCCTGGCAAGTCACAATCTCTGTCTTTCTGGTTGTTCATTTCTTTTTCTGAAATAGATATGGTTAAATCCTTTTCTGTTTGAAATTTGGAGGCTGAATAAATCTCTTGAGATTCTTTCTAGGTTAGAGCCCATCTAAACATGCATGATTCAATGTATAAAGGGAAATCACTTTGTGCATTTGACTTTAAGCTATGCTATTTCCACTTAGGCATTTATCATTTTTACTGAGGCATTGCTTTTATACTGTATGGGAAAGGTAAGCCTTAATACACACAAAGTGTAAAAGCATGATGCATTGTGTTCTGATTTCATCAATTCTGACCTACTTCTGACACTATTTTTCACCCAGACTAAATCTATTTCCCCCTTAAATTGTTTTTTCATATAATTTTCTTATCATTTTGTTTCCTTTTTTCCAAATTCTCTGTTTCTTCACTTACCATATTTCACCTAAAAATGGTGTCATTATTCCAGTGTTTTGCAGTTCTTTGTCTTCCTTTCTAATGGGATAGCAGATATTTTTGTTGCTCCTAGATCTCCCTTTTATGGCTTTTTCAAGGTTAGAATTGATCCAGAGGATACATAGCCATGTGTAAAGGTTGGTTTATATAATTTGGGCTACCTATTATAAGGAACAAGCTTCTAGCATGTTTTTGACATAATTAAAATTCTGTCCCTTTGCCAGAAATATAGAACCTCCCATTCAATGAGGCATGTGCCTCCTTCCTAACATTTATGCCATATTGCCAGCACTTACTCTCCCCTTCAACCTCACCAATGCCGCTTAATCAATTGTCTGGGATATCCTAAAGGCAGCTTGATGACATAGTTGACAGGGTGTTAGGCCGTAAGACAGAGACAAGTTCAAATCCAGCCTCAGACACTTTCTAGCTCCGTGACCTTGGGCAAGTCACTTAACTTGTGTTTACCTCAGTTTTCTCAACTGTAAAAGGGAGACAATAGTAGCTCCTACCTCCCAGGATTGTACTGAGGATCAGTCAACCGGTAATGAGATAATATTTGTAAAGTGCTTAGCATAGTGCCTGGTACATAGTAGTCATTTAATAAATACTTGTTTCCTTCATGCCTGCCTCTTTTTTTTTTATCTTTGGAATATACTGGGGAAAGACTTTACTTCAGTAATACAAGCTTTGGGGAACAGACTCCTGTGTTGTCTGGATAACAGTCTTACTGATCTTGTCTCAGTTCTCAATGGGTTTATCTTGACATTTCTCTGATAGTTTGGTATTCCTGTACATTTATAAAGGATAACTACTCTCTGTGGGTGTCCACTGAGTCTTGTCTATGTCATGACTCCAAGGAAATTTTCTCCTTAGTACCTGCATCTCTTAAGATAAAATGTTTTCCCAAAATAATAAGGCTAGACAATATTAAGAGTTCATGGGAGTCCATGTGGGGTTACACACATAAGCATGCATGCAAACATGTGCACATACACACACACAGAAACACACCATTGATGCTTGGGAATTTCTTTAATTCCTTATGTAACATTAGTTTTGATTAAATAGAGTCATACTTTCTTGCAGACATGTACTTTTGTACTCTTCAAATGCCATTCCCACCCATGTAAAATTTATGATGCTATGCTGCTTGATGAGGGAAATACAAAATCATGTGACAGAATCTCTGCATTTTAGGAGTTTATTTATTGACATGGTGATGAAAAGCAACACTATACTCAAATATTGCAGTTAACTAACAGTATAAAATAGTATAGGATTAAGAACCAAATGATTCTATGGAATATGAAAGGCAGTTGTTATCCTCTTTAAAAAAACAAAAATGAACAAACAAAACAAAAATAATAAAAACTGGAATGGTTAAAAGACTTGTTCAAACTCTTAAAACTAGTCAGAAAAAAATTATACTCTAAGTTCTTGATGGCCTTTCCAGTATAATAATCTGTCACCATATAAAAAAAAAGCTGAAACCTATCAATATACAGTTGTTTACATATTTATAAACAATCACATAAGAGAAATATTATTTTTATGTAAATGGGTCTTAAAGCTAAGCAGGACAAAAAAGTCTTTTGGAAGAACCTATCCTGTAATCACTGATAGCTGTTGAGAAGTGAGCAGATATTATAGGTCAGCCATGGTAGAGAATGACTTGTTGACTAACTTGATGCTGGGGATTAGAAAACAAAGGCAAACAAAACTATTTTTAATAGCTGACCACCAGACCAGAGAATACATAAACATAGAGAAGGCTGACTGACACTTGCCCTGAAATAAATTCTGACACAATAAAGCTAGGCTTTCTATGGCAATAATACGGAAGCTGACAAGAAACCAAGCTAAGTTTAGGCTAAGTCTACATCAGAACATATAAATTCAATCCCCATAAGTAGAGAAGCAAAACTTGGCTTATCTTAAACAAATGGGGCCACACTAACAAAACAACACTTATTTCCAAGATCAAATGAGTGCTGCTTAAATACTTTTTCCCTTAGTCTTTCCATTCTACAAGTAGAAGAAGGTAAGCAGAGAAAAGCATGATTTACTTAACCTTGCTCTTCTTGGCAATAAAACTGTCTGGTTACTGTAGAGAGACTAGAATGACAAGACCTCTCTTTTCTTTATGATCTAGTATTTGTACTTAACAGGAAGGTGTAGCATTCTACTCTTCATCCAAATTAAACCTCACTGAGATATTATTGATTAAAATAGCTGCTCATTCTCCTCTTCATCACTGTTCCTATTCTGACAATAAGTAGTTTTATTTGTTTTCTATCACAGTATTTAAATAAGCATTTTAAATTTTTTGATGAAAATCTTTTTGGTTCCAAGACAGATTATATGAATGACTACATGAAAAGGGAGAATTATTTTGAGGCCAAAAATAATGGAAAGTAATAGTTTAACTTTATTTCAACTTGTGTTTTTTGTTTGTTTGTTTCTTATTGAGGAGATCATAGAAGCAGAGATTTAGCACTAAAGAGTAACATTGAACTCATCTACTCCATCTCATTTTACCAATGAAGACACTGAGGCCCATATAGGTTAAAACTTGCACATATCACAGAATTAATAACTAGCAAATGCAAGATTCAAACTTTTGCCCTCTGATTCCAGATAAAGCAGTCCTTTCACCATATTGTACTTCCTTATTTATTAGTCCAGAGTTCATGTGAAATGGAATGTGTGTCATGTAATTATTGGGAGATCTTTGAAACTATATTGGGAAATCTATTGGTCTAATTTAAGGAGAAAGCTCTAGATTACAAATACAAATACAAACTGACATTCATTCCATTGTTATCTCTCTAGTGTCCTTACCTATTTCAGAGATCCCAAATCCCCTGAATTCACAGGTCCTAGAAAGACTGGATATGACAGCCTGAAGGGTACATTAGCAGCTGAGTTTGATTTCTTTTTTGCATGGGTTTGCTGTCACAAAACCTTTATTATTACTTTGACAAAGGATTTCCTGGCAGCTTAATGAGTTTACCTTGCCCTGGCTTAACAAATGTTACTGCTTTCAGCAGGTGAGGTACATCTTTAATCGAATGGCTCTTCATTCAGAGTAGTAATTATAATAATAAAGATAATATTTTATATTATACTATGCTGTTATTATTATTAGCACCTAAGCCATAACATATGTTTGACCTCCACTATCTCATATGTTCTAATTAAGGCTTGATTGAAGTTACTGAATAATTATCATTCTCAAGGAGTAATTTTTTCATGATAGAGTTAATAGTTTAATAGTTA
This sequence comes from Phascolarctos cinereus, assembly GCF_003287225.1. Taxonomy (NCBI): domain Eukaryota; kingdom Metazoa; phylum Chordata; class Mammalia; order Diprotodontia; family Phascolarctidae; genus Phascolarctos; species Phascolarctos cinereus. The sequence goes on from NW_027555625.1 coordinate 179,436,345, forward strand.
TTCCTGAAAATTACATCATGCAAGTCCAAGCAGAATTGGAATTTTAATGCTGTTCTAAATCGCATTATACGTGAAAGATACCTTTGTTAATCTCGGTGTGCTGCTGTTAGAATTCCCAGAAACTGAAATGTTTAAAACAAAAAAGCAAACATGCTTTTGAACAGCTCCTTGGGACTACTGACCTACCCTGGAAGGGATGGAAAGCATGAGTAGGGATTCATCATGTCCACAGTAAAATCACATAATTGTCAGGGGACAGTGAACCTGATCTCCCTCTGAACTCCAAAAGTGGTGTTCAGTCTTTGCATAGGCAATTCAGTAACATCCACCTACCTCTAGTAGCTGAAAAGCTTTATAACTTGCCTGTTTTGAATGATAATAACTTGTTTATTGTATGAAAAGGATGACAGGTATAGTGGATGAAGAACTTATCTAAGAGTGAGGAAGACTTGAGTTTAAGTTTGCTTTCTCTGTGTACTGACTCTGGACCCTTGGCAAGTTACCTAAGTGCTTAGTAAATGCTTATTGAATTACTCTTTTGGTGCATATCTGTATAGTACTTTCTTCACAATATGTCTATGATGTAGGTTAATTAAATACTGATTCTACAGATGGATAAACTTAGACACTAGAAGATTAAGTGAACTTGCCCATGATCTCATAGCTAGCAAGCACCTGAGGAGGGATTTAAATGCTTGTCTATGGATCCCCAAGGCCAACACTCTCTTAATTATTCCATGCAATATCATAAATTCAAAATTTGTCACTCTCCCATTTCCTTCCAAAAATCGATTTCAGAATAGGATCCCCAACTCTGTTGGAGGAAATGTGGGCAAAAAGAAAGAACCCAGGGTTTGGATTCAGAATTTCTTAACCTTCGTCTTGGCTCTGCCACTTATTAACTCTGTGGCCTTGGGGAAGTCAATCTGAATCTACATTTCTTTCTCTGTAAAATGAAAATTAATAATATTTTCATTATATAGCTCACAAGATTGTAATGAGCATCAAATGGACTGTTGTATGTATAAAATTTTGCATTTAAAGGGCTAAAGAAATATAAATTATGTATGCAAATAAATTACATATTGAACACCTATGTTATACAGGCTGAAGGAAGTAGGTGATATTGTGTGTGTGCCATAAATATGTATGACAGACCTTTGGCCAAAATACTCCACAGTGGTAGATAACCTCATCCTTCTACGGGTCTATGGCTATAGTTAACTTATTCTACTGGTTCAAATATAGGTTACACCTTTCCCTAAATCTTGGTTTGTATAAATTGTGAAATGTTCCTATATCTCTAACTATCATGTGTATCTAAATAGATTTATGTATAGCATAAAGATATGGCTGAGCTGGTAGTCACAGATCTGCATGTACTATTTCATTCACTGTTTCTGAACCCAGTCAGATAGTTGTAGACTAGGTTTATTGCTGAGAGAGTTTGACATCTAATTAAAATCATTCGACTCCCCATTTTCACTTTCATTGGCTTATCAAACTCAACCTATGGTTTCCAGAACAGTATTATGTTTAAGCTCAAGTTTGAGAATTCTCCAAAAAGGGAGAATAGGAAAACAGGTTGTCAATGTACAAAATTAGTCAGATACAGTATAGTTATTTTATTCCTGCTCAGAAAGCAATGCTAAACATAAAAAAGAATCAAACCACATGTCAACAGAGTGGCTTAAACAGGATTCAATAACAACTTATATCTGCTAGTACAATTGGCTAAAAGGAGAGAGAGTCACATATTCAAGCCTTGTTGAGAAATAAATCAAATTAAAATATCATTACTTAGCCTTTTTTAAAATTCATCTCTCATTTATTCTGAATACTCTACCAGAGAAATGGGAAAACTGGACCAATCGTTTCTTTCCAGCGGTCTTAAATGCTGATGCAGATATTTCCTTTGCCACCGACCACTCCTGTTGACATCTGATGCAAATTCCTTTCTTTGTATTCTCTCCTTGTGATATGTCTCTTTCAGAGTGCTCATTTGTTTAAGATCTGCAGAGAGAGGAGGGGAGAAAAACAAACAAACAGAGAAGGGCAAACACCTCCCTTCTTGCTTGGTTCTATGTGAGGAGAAGCTTTGGAACCATCGTAATATTAGGGTGAAAAAGAGCCTTTCTTCTCTCTTCTCCCTTGAAACCATCTTTCTCCCTGGAGAACTCAGCCAGAAAATGTCTCTCCTTTTCAAAGATCCCCTGAGTCAGCCGCACTTCTGAATCAGCGAACAATTAGAAGTTTCTTAGTTAAGTCCCATTGCAAGCCCCTAAGTCACATGTGAATGGAGATAAACTTCAAGCTTCCAAGTGCTTACAAGGAATGGCTACTCAACATAGTGGAATGAGGGGGGTGAAGAGGCTGCCTCAACATTTATTTGCACATTTATTCAAAAATACACATCTATATATTCATATCTATGTTTACTCATATATTCATATGTCTATGCACACATGTATATGGTTGTGCTTAGATTTGTGATTTTGTCAAAACAGAGAATCCCTTGATAAGGGAAATCTCTTTTTTAATTCACATCCAATAATTCTTCTACTTTTAATCTTAGAGAATTGCCTGAGGTGTGAAGAGATTGAGTGATTTGTCCAAGATTAGAAAGTGAGGCCATTTAAGCGAAAACACTACATTGAGATTTTATTACAAGTTTCCTCATACCAAGGATGGTTCCCCATCTAACTACACAATTCTGCCATACACACAAAGATTCACATACATATATACACCATGCACATTCAGATAATTATGTTTCCTTCAAAGAGATTTTGTTTAACAGGATAGTCCTATATTTAGGAACACTAGGAATGTCTAGGAAATATTAATTCTGAGAAATTATTAGGGAATTTTAATGAAAGCACCATTACGAAGTTAGCCTTACATCACAGATTAGACTGACACACACAGAAATGTAGGCTCTCCTTAGTTTTTAGAATCATTTATATTGACTCAAGTACCTTTTCAGTATCATTCTCTATTTTTAAATAATACTAATAGTTCATGATTCTATTGTACTTTATGATTTATAAAGCACTTTTACTATAACCTTATGACCTAGGAAGTGCAGAAATCATTGTCCCTACTTTAAAAGATGAAACAACTGGGACTCAGGGATGTTTGATGCTGTAATTTGGACCCAGGTCTCCAAGTCCAAGTCATACAGAATATGATTATAGGACATTGGGCTTTAACAGTCAGTCAACAAGATTTTACTGAGGACTTGTGTATCAGGCAATTTGCTGTGCATTACAGAAACAAATCCATGGAGAAAACACTCCCTTCTTGGACACAGTTTGCATTACAATGGGAGAAAACAACAAGAACGTTATCAATTTTTAAAAATAGCTTAATACAACATAGTTTGAAAAGAAGAGCACTAGCAATTGAGGGATTCATGAAAGGCTTCATATTGAAAGCTGCCTAATGAAGGAAGAGAAAGATTCTAAGAGCCTGAGGTGAGAAGGTGCACTCCAGGAAAGGAGTACAATCCATGCAAATGGACATAAATGTGACACGGAGTGTCATCTAAGGAAGAGAGGGAAGGCTAGTCTGGCTGAATTTGAGAGTTTGGAAGACTTAGCCATGTACAATTGGGCTGGAAAGATTTAGCTATAAAGACTGATGCTACAAGCAAACTAGGAGAGCAAGGAATAATTTACCTAGTAGATCTATGGAAAAGGGAAAAAATTATGACCACACAACAGATAGAAAACATTATGAAATGCAAAATGGATAATTTTGATTACATTAAATTGGAAAGTTTTTTGCACAAACAAAGCCAAAGCAACCAAGATAAGGAGGGAAGCAGAATACTGGGAAATAATTTTTACAACCAGTATCTCTGATCAAGGCCTCATTTCTAAAATATATAGACAATTGAGTCAAATTTATAAGAATATAAGTCATTCCCCTATTGATAAATGGTCAAAAGATATGAACAGGCAGTTTTCAGAGGAAGAAATTAAAGCTATCTATAGTCATGTGAAAAAATGCTCTAAATTACTTTTGATTAGAGAAATGCAAATAAAAATGACTCTGAGGTACCACATCACACCTATCAGATTGGTTAGCATGACAAAACAGCAAAATGATAAGTGTTGGAGAAGATATGGAAAAATTGGAACACTAATGAATTGTTGGTAGAGTTATGAACTGATCCCACCCTTCTGGAAAGCAATTTGGAATATGCCCAAAGGGCTATAAAATTGTGCATACTCTTTGACCCAGCAATACCACTTCTAGGTCTGTATCCCAAAGAGATCATAAAAACATGAAAAGGACCCATATGTACAAAAATATTTATAGCAGCTCTTTTTGTAGTGGCAAAGAATTGGAAAGTGAGGGGATGTCCATCAATTAGGGAATGGCTGAGCACGTTGTGATACATGAATGTAATGGAATACTATTTTGCTATGAGAAATGATTAGCAGGTAGACTTCAGAAGAAAACTTGGAAAGACTTATATGAACTGATGCTGAGTGAAATGAGCAGAACAGGAGAAGATTATACCTAGTAACAGCCACATTGTGCAATGACTGACTTTAATAGATTTGGCTCTTCTCAGCAGTGCAAGGATCTTTGACAACTCCAAAAGACTCACAATGGAAAATGCTATCCACATCTAGAAAAAGTACTATGAAGTTTGAATGCATATGGAAGCATACTACTTGCTCTCCTTTTCTTTTATTGTTCTGTTTTATTGCTGCATTCTCATGGTTCTTCTCACCAGTTCTAATTCTTCTTTACATCATGACTAATGGGAAAATATGCTTAATATGAACATATAAGTAAAGCCTATATCAGATTGTGTGCTGTCTTGGGGAAGGGGGAGGGAAGAGAGGGGGAGAAAATTTAAAACTCAAAATCTTATACAAGTGAATGTTGAAAACTAAAAATAAATAAATGAATTATTAAAAAAAACAATTGGGCTGGAAAGATAGAGTGACAGTATTGTCAAAAGATCTGAGCTCAAATCTAGGCTTAGCCACTTATTACTTTGTATGACTTAGGAAATTTCATATAACCTCTCTGGTCTTCAGCTTCCTTATTTGCCAAAAAAGGTCTTAGATTAGATGACCTGAAATCATTTCAGCTTGAAATCCTATATAAATGCTATGACAAATTCATTTCCCTCCCCTTGCTTCCCTACGAGGTTTAGTAGTAATAATTAACTTTTTTTAATGTCATCTAACATGTGTGGTTATATGAAAAAACTAAATGATATCTCCTTAGGGAGAGTCAATCAAATGTTTCTGACTGAAGTCTCATTCATTCCCGTGTGAAATCTTTCTTGAGAATTCTAAGAAGACTTCCCCAAAACATTGTTTTCATAGCTGCTATAGAAGAAATGAAGTGATTCCTGCCACCTGATAATGGAGCAGCATTGAATATTAGGTAGAAAACAGCTTTCTGCAGCTTGCCTTCCTTCTTAAAAAATAGGAGATAGAGGATAGATGCCAGAGTAAAAGATTGTATACGGTAGATTACTTTAAAGCCAAGAAACACATAAAGGAGAGAGAACACATAGCATTTACCTCCATCCTTTGGAATCCTTAGCTTCTTTTAAAACACAGCTCAGCTGCCAAGTCTAAACCATTCTACTAGTTCATGGAATGCTTTTGATTTAAGAAATCAAAGGAGAAACAGGGATTGCAATTTTTTTTCTTAATTGAAAGAAATCATTGTGCCCATTCTTTCTACTAATAGTGGAAATCCAGGCATGCTTAGTTAATGAAGAAACAGATATACAATGAAAGTAATTTTGTTTTCTAGCTTTAAAAGCATGCAGAAAGCAACAGGAAGCAACTCTTTTAAAGTGGTAAATAGAAAATGTAGGTATCTATTACTTTAAATTTCTACATTTTTAAAGGAATAGGTAAGGAAGAAGAAGTCAGAGGAAGTCTGACTCTGAACTCACATTTAAAATACATCATATTTATATATTATTTTAAGTTAACAATATGATTTTTTTCATTAAAATATTCTGAGGCAAACTGTAAATATTTTCCTCATTTTCTAGTGGAAAAAAAGTGAGGCTCAGAGAAAGAGAGGTGATTTGTTCATGGTCACACAAATTAGTGTAGCACCTTAAACCAAGGTTTATTTTTTATTTTTCAACTTTGCCCTTTTTGTTTTTCAATTAAAAAAACATTTTTTTTGCCTCCCAACTTTCCTACCCTACAAATGAAAAAAAAAAAGAAAACCAAAATGCTAATAGGAGATATGTATAATCAAGCAAAACTTTTTTTTTCATTTTTCGCATCCAAAATATATGTCTTATTCTGCTCAATGAGTCCCTCAACTGTCTTGTCAGTCAGTGAATAGCTTGGTACTTCATTGGTTCTCTGAAATTCATTGCACTGAATAGAGTTTTTTTACTTTCTAAGTTGTTTGCACAATGTTGTTTTATAAATTATTCTGCTCATTTCACTCTGCATCATGAATACAAACCTTCTTAAATATTTTCTGAAAGCATCCTTTTCATGATTTATGTCATAATACCATTCCACTACAAGCATATTATACTTAACTCAGCTTTTCCTAATTATATCTACTTTCCACTATACTCTAAATCCTTATTAATTTCCTCTTTATGAAAAGTTCTCTCAACGGTTACCAGTTACTTAACAATGTTTATTTTAATTTCAAGTTTTCTTATTTTCTTATTTTTACATCAGCCATGCTTATTATGCACTGTTTTATGTGCATGAGACACTTACTCTCCTTGATATTCTGTTTCTTTTTCTATATGTTAATCTTCACCTAGCAGGTATCCTCCAGTTTTCTTTTTGCCCCAAGTAATATGGAAACTGAAATTTCACAGGAAGCTTTGCTGTCCAAAAGGCTTTATATTCCATGAGATTAATTTGTGCATCAGAGATATTAGCCTATCTGAATTTTCCAACATTTTTACAGGGCCATACATAACCTGTGAGTACCTCTAATGAGAAGGAAGGTATTTTATAATGGATATTTGTAACTGAACAATTGAATTGGAGGTTTCACCAGGTACTGCAATCTAGTCTATAATCATCAAGAAGGAAGGTTGATCTTTCTCCAGTAATTAGGCCTGTTGTGGGTGTTATCCAATTAGTGGCAGGTACTGACTGTTATTATATTATTTTTTTTCTGCTCCTTTGTACCTGTTTACCTATGATTTGAGCAGCTAGGTAACACAGTGGATAGAATGCTGGTCCTTGATTCAGGAAGATTTCCTCTTTCTGAGTTCAAATCTGTCCTCAGATACTAGCTCTGTGACCCTGGGCAAATCACTTAACCTTGTTTGCCTCAGTTTCCTCATTTCTAAAATGATCTGGAGAAGGAAATGGCAAACCACTCCAATATATTTGCCAAGAAAACACCAAATAGGAACACAAAGTTAGATGTGACTGAAGAAATCACACGAGAACCTATGATTTCCTGTCATCTTAACACAATGCAGGTTAACATGATCAAAATTAACATTATATAATTTATTACCAACTTATAATAGTGATAACCCTGATTTTGCTATAAATAACACCAACTAAATTATCCTCACAAACTTAATATTGTCTCTCTTTTATTAACTAATTATCCTTACATTGTCTCAATCCTAACATGCTAAAAATGAGTAAATCTGATGACATTTAGTTTTTTTACTGGCCCTGACATTCAAAAAAGAAAAAATAGAAAATTAAGAAATTTGTAATTTGTAGGATTATGGTAAGTATTGAGGAGCTTGACTTGAAGATTCTTAGATGAAGGCCTAACAAAAAAAGATTTATAATTTGCTTTTAATTATTTTTTTTTAATTTTCTGAGAAGCTTCATGGGAAACTGATAGGTACCTCATAAATCTGACCAAACTGAAAAAAAAATTCCTTTCTTTTAGCACATACATATTTTCCTTCATGAGTAAGAAAACATTTTCTTCAATAATAATATTTTCAATATTTTAAGGTTTGAATGGCAGCTGAATGCATTCATGTGCATGTCCAATCAGAAACTCTGCTCTATTCGAACTGTAGATTGAACTATGAATCAAACTAACTCAACTTTCCCTCCTGTCAATAAGATAGTCAAATGCTAGATATTCAGGGCTAACTGTTGGAGAATGAGTTTTAGGAGAGAGGGGAAGAGGGCAAAAACTTCTCTCCAGTTGGATTTCATTCTGCTTTAAAAATGATTTTTCATTTTTCAATTGTTCTGCACTCCAACCAGGGGCTTCTGCATTTACCATGCTAAATTTATGTTTGGTGTCAACATTTTAATCAATCAAGACTTATGTCAGCAATACAGTAACAACAATTAGAGAATATCACATTTTTTATAGTCAATATAATACCTGCCAATATTAGGCAAAATACTTTTTTCCACATAGCACAATTTAAATGGGTTCATTTGCATGAGAACTTTATAAGTTAATCAATATAGCCATATGACTTTCATCAATATCTCTTCCTACTATATATTATAAAAAACAGCAAAAATCAGTAGTTTGTATCTACAGAAGTTAATTCTAGAATTCACTAGATTATCTAAATTCACTAGATTGTCACCAGATTATTTTTGTTCACTAAGATTCACAAAGAATTATCTATAATAGGCTCAATTGAAGTAAATACTGGTAATTCTATGTTTCCAATGTAAGCAACTTGGAACTTAATGTTATTTGACTGAGACACTTTTTGGTATGAGACAGTGGAAAAATCACAGATAGGAAATCAAGAGAATTGGCTTCTAGTTCCACCACAGCCACCATCTTTAGCTGATTTCTATGCTTTTCTGGGTATCAGTTTCCTCATCTGTCAAATGGGAGTTGAGTTACATTCTGGAAGGCATCTATGGTTCCTTAGATTTTATATGATTTAATGATCAAGAAAAAAAGATAAAAAAGGAATCTCTACCTTGCTCAACCTGATTCAATATTCAAAAAAATCACTATGCATTTGAAAACCTGAGTATACTCTCTCCCAGGCAGCCAGAATTCTTTTTCACATGGTAAAGAAATTGGTGAGAAAGGGGATAATAGAAATAATAGAAAATAATAGAAAATAATAGAAAAAAAGACCAGATACCTTTTCCTGGAATTTCTCTAATTTAATTCATTCCTTTGGATCGTAAATGTGTATTTCCTGTGGCATTATGAGTTAGCCTCACAGTTTAATTCAACATGTCCTTTAATTTTATTACACGTGTAACTGAAACTGGATAAAACTTATTGCAACCACTGCCAGAAGTTTGAAAATGTGTTTCTAGATCTGTTTTTTATTTTTTTACTTGTAGGCTTATACAAAGTAAAGAGATTAAGTGATAAAAGAAGGGAACTGTGATTTCTTTTTCCCCCAGAAGGTCTCAGAGAGACTATACCTTTGGGGATAAACATTTTTCTAGTTCCTATGTTATTAGAAGCAAGTGTGGCTAAGAGGGATTAGCCTTCCAGAGTTTATCAAATGCTATGTATTTATAGCAACTTGTTAAATGACTGGATAGAAAAGAAAGAAACCAGAACATTTCTATTATGACATAGTTGGGTTAACATATAATCTGAAAGAAAAAGCTCATAATACTTTTTTGAAAGGGTACTTATACCAGTTAATGGATTGGGCTATAAAAATCTTTATATGTGTTTGAGTAAACGATTCTTAAATTTGCTAAAAGTTGTTAGTCACTTCAAGTTGTTGTTTTTCATTATTTACATATTAATGAATAATCTTTCCTACAGAGAAACAAACTAAGGAACAAAATTGGCCTTTTTCTGTTAGAGGAGATAGAGAAATCACTGCACTTATTTTAGGGAGACTATGCTGATATTTTTGTAATTATAGAATCACAGAACATAAGAGGTGGGAGGGACTTAAGGTTAATTCAACCAAATTCATAATGCATTTATTAAACATATGCAAAGTGAAGGGCTAGGCATGTCAAGCAAAAAAAAAAAAGACAGTATAGTTTTTACACTTAAGAAACAACCCATACTTGAGTGGGAATTTCCTCAACACTATTGTCAGCAAGTGGTCATCTTATATGTAAAGGCATACCTGCAGCTTTAGAAAACTCACCACTTCCTGAAGGTGGTCCTTTCTTCCTTTATTTCACTAATTTTTAGAAAATTTTACTTTACATTGGATCACAATATATCTGCTTGCTACTTCAACTAATTGTTCATAGCTCTGACATTTAAGCATCTTTTCACAAAAATAGCCATTCAAATATTTAAAGACAGAAAAGATTTCCATTCCACACCTGGAAGTCCTCTCATATCCAGACTAAATACTCCAAGCTCCTTTAAGTTATTCTTATATGGCAAAATTTCAAGTTCACATAAGATTCTGCCCTGGACATATTATAGCTTATCAATGTTCTTTCTAAAATGTGGTGTCCAGAACTCAGCACAGTACTCCAGATCTGATCAAACCAGGACAGAAAAGGGTGGGATCATTATGTTTTTTAATATAGTAATTTACTTTTGTCCTTATAGATAATTACCAATTAAAATTTGGTGCCATCATGTCACATTGTTGACTCATGTTGAGATTGAAATTTACTAAACCCCAAGATATTTTTCAAACAGTTGTCTAACCTTATCACTATATTTCCCTCATCTTATACTTGTAAAATCATTTTTTTAAAACTCAAATAAAGGACTTTACATTTATGTCTACTAAATGTTGCCTTATTTAATACATTGTTCTAGCTTTCTGTGGACTTTTGGGATCTTAACTGTTATCCAACAGGATAGAATTGGCCATCTTACTTCTACCCCAGCTACCAAGGTAGCCCTTTCCACTTTGGAAAGTTTTAAGTGTTGCAAATTTTATCATTTATTCTGTTAAATTTCACCATATTTCATTTTGGACATCATGTTAGTCCTTCAAGAGTACTGCATTTCCAAACAATGTTAGCCTGGAACAATGGGTTTAGAATCAAAGTACTTGACTTTGAACTGTAGCTTTCCCATTTACTATCTGTGTGATCCCTTGTGGGCCCCTTTATGCCTGTGGACCTCACTTTCCTCATATATAAAATGGGGCATTTAGATTAATTGGCCTCTTTCCCCCCCCATCTCTTTATGATCCATGTGACTTTGTTTAATCTGTAAATTTTACAGTTATGTGATTGTTATCTTTATCCATACACTTGACAAAATACTCCAAAGCACCAAGTGAAAAATATCTCTGGTATAAATCAATAGGGATATCAACCCATCAATGGCTATTTTTTAATGCTGTCATT